>NC_051223.1:36505115-36522615 GCF_015220715.1 Pygocentrus nattereri
TGACTAAAAGTGTACTTAAGTTCTTGTGTGTACTTATACTGGGTTATTTGAGTAAGAGTATGCAAAGTAAACAGAGTTAATATACCTACTTTGAGGCTGCTTAGCTAGCTAGCTTGCTGAAGCCTGTTTAGCTAGTTACATGACTTTAACAGTGCTGAAGCATGTTACTGTGTTCTTTCTTACTGGCATTTTCGAGGGTTTATTTATCAGTTTCTAAATTATGCCCATTTACCTCTCTATATTCTGTTTATTGTGTTCAGTTAATACTGTATCCAGTGATCATTTAGAAATACTACGCTTATGTATATGTATATGCTTTCTGTGTTTATCTGCAGAAACTGCTACTTCCAAACGTTACTGATGCTGTTCATTTAAACAGTAAACGAGTTTAACTATATTTGATGACTCTGTGCTCTCTGACCGGAGCCCTGTAGCGGCCAAGATCCATAATAGCCAGCTTATTGAGAAACTTCTCAACAGTATGTGTGGAGCTAAACTGCTATAAGCTCAATGGGTGGGGCTAATCGGCTGTGGGCTGAATGGGCAGGGTTAAATTACTGTGGTTTGAATGAATGGGGCTAAACTGCTGTAGCCTGCATAACCTGCAGAAAAAGACCAGAGCCTGTTCTTGGATCAGTCTAAAGCCCAATCTTAACTCTGTTCCTACCACAGAGTGGAGCGAACTCCTCAGGGTTAGCGTAGGTTAGCAGTGCCGCTAACGCCTCCTTCCAGTTGTCCAGCTCGCAGTCCTGCACAATGTCCGTCCAGTTTTGAGTGACCACCGACGAAATCAGCTACAGGACAAACAACACGAGCGTCAACTCACAGAGAGGGTAAAACAGCATTTATTGGGGCTGTAATGATTTTCCAAATCCATTCTGTGGGGGTTCAGATTTGGGTAACGTTTGTGATGATTCATGCATGCAGTTTTTGCGTCCATTAAGTTTCCACTACTTGTTAGCTACATTAGCCTGGTAGATCCAGTGCTAAAATTAAAGAAAACCTCACACACCAAACGCTTCCTGGCTGATTGGCTACATTTAGGATAAAAGGAGGTTTGTGGGTTTACTTGATTTGCCAAAGCGTCACTTTGAAGCTCTGGTTTAACAGTATGTGGAGTTGTGGAATTACTGAAACTCAGCTGGTCTGTTTGTTGAGGTATAAACTCTAGATCAGTGCCTGATGGCACCACTGAGACTCTATTGGTCTGTTTGTTAAGGGATAAACTCTAGAACAGTATCTGATGGTACCATTGAGACTCTGCTGGTCTGTTTGTTGAGGGATAAACTCTAGATCAGTGCCTGATGGCACCACTGAGACTCTATTGGTCTGTTTGTTAAGGGATAAACTCTAGAACAGTATCTGATGGTACCATTGAGACTCTGCTGGTCTGTTTGTTGAGGGATAAACTCTAGATCAGTGCCTGATGGTACCACTGAGACTCTGTTGACCTGTTTGTTGAGGGATAAACTCTAGAACAGTGCCTGATGGTACCACTGAGACTCTGCTGGTCTGTTTGTTGAGGGATAAACTCTAGATCAGTGCCTGATGGTACCACTGAGACTCTGTTGACCTGTTTGTTGAGGGATAAACTCTAGAACAGTGCCTGATGGTACCACTGAGACTCTGTTGGTCTGTTTGTTAAGGGATAAACTGTAGAACAGTGTTCATGGTACCATTGAGACCCTGTTGGTCTGTTTGTTGAGGGATAAACTGTAGAACAGTGTTCATGGTACCATTGAGACCCTGTTGGTCTGTTTGTTGAGGTATCTCTGCTGAGTTTTCTTCAGGAGCTCTTCTCCTCCACTGATGGACAGCAGAATGGCCTCAGCATAGCGTCCGTCACTCAGACACAGATCCACTGCCCCCTCAAAGTTTCCCACCAACAGAGCTTGGCTGATCAAACCATCTGTATCTACAGAGAAAAACAGGGATGAGTTCAATAAAAAGCTCCTAGATGGCTTTACTTCTGGTGAGACGCCACACTGTGGAGCAGAAAATCCAGAAAGAAGAACAAAGGCATACAAACTTCAGCTTCTGAACAGCTTCTTATTGTCGTTTTTGTATTTGTAAAGGGGTTGTGAGTGTGTGAATGTGCACCTGCAGACACTGGGATGTGGAAAGGTGTTTTCTCTTTCTGTATTTGGCTGAAGAAGTCAGTAGGTGGCGCTGCAGATTCACTTCCATCATCTGCCCTCTGTAAAACACACGCACACAGTGTGTATACACATAGTGAACAGGATAAACGTTTAATATTTCACTAATAAGCCCATTATGACACACAAGGGTTTATAAGTGAAATGCAACATTAACTCATCCTATCTATGAATGCTATAAGCTGTGTTGTATTTATGTGTGTGTGTGCAGTAATTACTGGCACCCTTCGTAAAAGGTGGGTAAAATAAGGGCAGTAAAAAACGTCTGGTTAATTAACTGAAAACATCAGAAATATAAGATCTAACAATTTTTTTTTTAAAAGCTGTTCTACAGATATTGGACCATTTTTGTGTTAATACATAGCATCACTATTACATTTAATAAAAAAAAAAAAATAAAAAAAAAAAACCCAAAACACGCTCTTACTATTTTAACCTCATCCTGCTGTGATGAAAATACACTGTTAACTTAAACAGGGCAGCTGCTGAAGAATTTAAAGGTATATAAATAAAACAGAAAACAAGCATGCATGAGTTTTACTATGCTGAGACTGACCTGAGCTGAGAGGGTCTGCATCTTCTCCGCCAGGTCATTAACGTCCAGCGCGTGTCCATTCGGCTGTAGCTTCTTCCCCAGACACGAGGAGATCTGTCAGATCACATTAACACCAACAGATCAACCATCCAGAAACAGACCATCCATTAAATATCCACTAAACACACAGAGCCTTGGAGATCTGTGTTTTTATCAGGATGCCAAATAACCAAAATAATTAATCGTGATTATTCACGTTTCTCTTTTTTGCTTTAATTAGACTCTAAATTATTTGCTCCTGTTCATAAAGCAGATGTTGTTACAGCTGTATGAATAATTAGCCTCCTCACACTTATCACATTTATCACAATACATTATTTTATTATAATTATTTATTATAAATAATATTATTTATGACAGATCTTCACAGAGTGAAAGTGTCCAATTTTTATCACCAGCATCCAGGGAGGGCAACAGTTTCTGTACGTTCCAAGCAATAAGTGCATATATCATATATACTATAAGTACAGTCAGTGAGTGTTTGTCATATACATATCATGTACTATATCTCTAAAAGTATTGCCACCCATACAAATAACTGAATTCATGTGTTCCAATCACTTCCATGGCCACAGGTGTTTAAAACCAAGCCTGCAGACTTCGTCTACAGACATTAGTGAAAGAATGGGTCGCTCTCAGGAGCTCAGTGTATTCCAGTGGTACCGTGATCGGATGCCACCATCGGACGCAACAAGTCCAGATGTGAAATTTCCTCACTACGAAATATTCCACAGTCGACTGTCAGTGGGATTATAACAAAGTGGAAGCGATTGGGAACAACAGCAACTCAGCCACGAAGTGTTCGGCCACGTAAAATGACAGAGCTGGGTCAGCGGATGCTGAGGGGCGTAGTGCGCAGGTCACCAACTTTCTGCAGAGTCGCTACAGACCTCCAAACTTCATGTAGCCTTCAGATCAGCTCAAGAACAGCGTAGAGAGCTTCATGGAATGGGTTTCCATGGCTGAGCAGCTGCATCGAAGCCTTACATCACCAAGCGCAAAGCAAGTCCATAAAGACATGGATGAGCAAGTTTGGTGTGGAAGAACTTGACTGGCCTGCACAGAGTCCTGACCTCAACCCCACAGAACACCTCTGGGATGAATTAGAGCAGAGACTGTGAGCCAGACCTTCTCGTCCAACATCAGTGTCTGACCTCACAAATGCGCTTCTGGAAGAACGGTCAAAAATTACCATAAACACTCCTAACCCTTGTGGAAAGCCTTCCCAGAAGAGTTGAAGCTGTTATAGCTGCAAAGGGTGGGCCGACATCATATTAAACCCTATGGATTAAGAATGGGATATCACTCAAGTTCATAAACATGTGAAGCCAGACAACTGAATACTTTTGGAAATATAGTGTATACACAGTCATTGAGTGTGTATATTACACATATATACGCTGATTTATCCATATTTCTCCGGTAATGTTACTGATGTTCCTGTATCAGATCTGCTCATAAATGTTGCTTCAGACTCAACACACTTCAGTGATGAACCAACTCACCATCACAGCAGCTGGAAAAACTTGGCTTAATTAAGAAATTAAGGAAACCAGGAAAATGTGCAAGTGACAAGAAAATACAATTAAATCGTTAATCGCAATTTATATTTTAAATATTAATATACGATTTTATGGTCTTTTCTTGTTCACTGAATGCAGCTGTTAAAGTAAAATCCCAAAGTGGCCACACTGACCGATCAGCTGTCTGTCGAATTGCATTGTTACATCACTAATATACTGATCCTATAGTCTCGACCTCGCAGACAAATCAGACTGAACAGGAACACTGAGTATGTGTGAGCAGAACAGGAGATATTTTTTTATGATGTGATTTTTCTGATAGATAAAAGTTAGAATTACTGACTCAAACATGTGAATCAAATTTAAAAGAGAAGAATGAAATAATTCCTATTAATTACTGAATTACACCTATATCATTACGCAGAGTTCTGTACCTTTTTCTCCAGCTCGTCTTTACTGAATCCCAACAGCCGCAGGAACTTAACACGAGCCTCGTCCTCAAAATTCACCTGAGAACACAGAGATCAAAACTCATGGAGCAATAAAATATATACAAATAATGTAAAATATGAAAATGTGCACAGATACAGATTCAGATGGAAAAGACAGCGAGCGGCTAATGTATTTACTCATTTATGAATGTTTCCCTTTTTATTGATTATAATTATGAGTAGCGAGAACCTGAGTTCTACACTGTGAGAGAACAGACGTCACATTCTGACCACACAGAACTGAGAAACAAGCATTTCTAATCACCTCTCTGTTACACTCTCTGTAACACAAAATAATAATAATAACTACTGCTGTGAATTTTTGTTGTACAGTGTAGTTACCAGTAGGAACCTCCAGATATCCTGCTCGGCCTCAGAGGGGGCACTAGAGATCTTGTTGTGGCAGTAGCTGATGAAGGAGCCAGACTGCAGGGTGGCCTGGAGCTCCCGTGAGCGCTGGAGAAACTCTGCCTCCGTGATCACCTGACTCACATGCACCTGCCGGGGGGGCTGGGGGGAAGGAGCAGGCTGGACAGATCTGGGGCTATCAAAGGTCACCAACTTACCACCAAACTGTGAGAGAGAGAGAGAGAGAGAGAGAGAGAGAGAGAGAGAGAGAGAGCGAGCGAGAGCGAGAGAGCGAGAGAGAGAGAGCGAGCGAGAGAGAGCGAGCGAGAGAGAGAAAGAGCGAGAGAGCGAGCGAGAGAGAGAAAGAGCGAGAGAGCGAGCGAGCGAGCGAGCGAGAGAGAGAAAGAGCGAGAGAGCGAGCGAGCGAGAGAAAGAGCGAGAGAGCGAGCGAGCGAGAGAAAGAGCGAGCGAGCGAGCGAGCGAGAGAGAGAGAGAGAGAGAGAGAGAGAGAGAGAGAGAGAGAGAGAGAGAGCGAGCGAGCGAGAGAGAGAAAGAGCGAGAGAGCGAGCGAGCGAGAGAGAGAAAGAGCGAGAGAGCGAGCGAGCGAGAGAAAGAGCGAGAGAGCGAGCGAGAGAGAGAAAGAGCGAGAGAGCGAGCGAGCGAGAGAAAGAGCGAGCGAGCGAGCGAGCGAGAGAGAGAGAGAGAGAGAGAGAGAGAGAGAGAGAGAGAGAGAGAGAGAGAGAGAGAGAGAGAGAGAGAGAGAGAGAGAGAGAGAGAGAGAGAGAGAGAGAAGGAGAGAGAAGGAGAGACGTACAAGACCTGAGTCAAAACCCGTGAGTCAAGTCCAGTCTCGGCAGGCCAGTCCCTCAAAGTGCTCACGAAAGCCACTTCCTTTCAGAAAAGCTCGTCTCGCCTCCACGATCCACCATCAGAAGATTCATTTAAACTAGATTTCAGTGAACATGTGTTGTTGGAAACCTGACCTTCCTGTGAATATCTTTAAACACTTCCGGACTTTGAGAAGATTCTGTTTTGTACGTACAGTGAAGGAGGCTCCGATGGGTCTGCGCTCCCACTTCGGTGGGGTCCTGAGGGGGGGGATGATGGTGGGGGCTGCAGTAGGCTGGGGGACCTGCAGGGGAGGCAGGGCCTGACCTGTACCGAATGGATCACTTGGGTCAAACGCACCCGAAATCTAATGGACACGACACAAAACACCACAAACACCACACTGTAATACTGAGATAAGCAAAACACAACAAAACATAAATACATAAACAGGCAATTATAACAACAACAACGTTTTATAGGACACTGCTGTGTGCTGAATGGGTGGGGCAAAACAGCTGTAGGCTGAATGGGCGGGGCTACACCGCTGTGAGCTGAATGGGCGGGGCCAAACTGCTGTGTGCTGAATGGGTGGGGCTAAACAGCTGAAGGCTGAATAGGCAGATACATGTAAACTCATGTATGGACTGCATGGACCCGCTAGAGAGACTTACTACATCAAATGTTTGTTTAATACACCAAAGTCTTGCAGGGAAAACTGGATTTTTCCAACACACAGGCTCGTCTGTTTTGGAAACAAATTCATACGCAGGTGTTATAACTGACGCTGCTGATGAAGGCTACCTTATCCACGCTGCTGTACTGCTGAGCCTCCAGACAGCCGCCCATCACAGTGTACACACTGATGTGTCCATCAAACGAGGCGGCAGACAGGAGGGCGGGGTTTCGGGGGCACCACTGAACATCAAAACACCACTGATTGACCGTAGGCAGCTCGTAGATCACCTGTAACAAGTAAAACTCACTTTCATCACACAGCTGATTCATTTAGAACGATAGTTCAGTGAACAGATGAGCAGACAGAACTGCTGCACCGTATAACGTACAACAGAAAATACAAATCAGAAGCTGCTGAACGGGAAAAACATCGTGTCTCAAACTGTTTGGAGCTGTTCAGTATCTCTAATCTCTCTGCAGGTAAATCTGATCTTCTTCATGTGTGACAGGTGCGTGTCTGTGTGTCAGTGCGATCAGATAAACACACCGAATCTGACATTTTCAGTTTTGATCTGAGATGCTTTCATATGTGGAACTGAAATCCGATATGTATCTCGATCTGCAGCAATGCGACTTGGAACAGCCAGATCAGAATTCACACGACTTCTATGTCAATCCAACTCCACATTCATCATAATTCTGTGCTGCTGAGACCTCATAAACATCTGGGCTGATGTTTCTGTATAGAAAAAAAAAGTTCACGCTCATCCAAACCCTCCGTGTTCAAAGACATTTTGAGAGAAATGTCCAAACCGTGGCTAAATGAGAACAAGGCTACAGCATCAAAGAACAGTTAAAAGTCTGAAAGTAGTGGTAAAAGAAAGCAACGACGTGAACCAAAGAAGGGAGTGTGGCTGAAGAAGGTGCCCTTTTTTACAGTGAGCTGAAAGGCATCCTACAGGGATGAGGTGCAGCATCTGGCAGCATGGTGCGAGGACAACAACCTGGCACCCAGAAACACCCAGAAAACCCAGGGGATCATAGTGGACCTTAGGAGGGTCAGGGCCCAGACAGACTGCACTGTTATTGTACTTTATATCCTAGTATTACTGCACTGTTCATATTTGCACTGACAATTACTGTACATGTTTACTCTGCATACTTATCTATTACATATGCTGCTCTTGCAGAACTATATATTTTTTACCACTAGAGAGTCCTTCTGCACTTTATATGTAAACAATACTGTATTTCGCACTTCTGGTTAGATGTTAACTGCATTTCATTGGCTCTGAATCTGTCCTGTGCACAATGACCAAGTTGAATCTAATCTAATCTGAGATGCTGGAGGAGATGAAGCAGAGTCCTGTTACTGGCCACTCCATTCTGACTGTTTATCTTTGGGTGAGCCGCGTGAAGCTCTGGTCCTTTGATCAAGTGGATCAGTTTAGGAGCTGACCTGTTCAGAATGATGTCGCATACAGATCACATTAAAACATATTAAACAGCCAAATTTGGTGAGAAAATCTGATCTGGGCTACTTTTACCTGTTGCGCGAACGCAGTCTAATAGACTTCATTATGCGGTTTCTAGCAATAATAATGCTATTATTAATAATAACAACAAACCTCTCCAGTGTTGGGGTTCCAGCAAAGGATGCGGTTGTCTTTAGCACTGCTGAGGAGCAGCTCTGGATCGGCCTGACTCCACGATACAGAGAGAATCCCTCTGAGACGCGCATACACACACACACACACACACACACACACACACACACACACACACACACACACGAACATCAGAACATTCTGAATCACAGAAAATATGATTTTCACTGTTACTGTTCAGTGATGTAGAAAAACACCTTAAAAGGTTTAGTTATTGTAAAGCAGCTCTGAGCAACGCTTAGGCATATACAGGAATGAACCCTCCCTATTAACTAATTATGCATAAAACAGGATGTCAGTAAACAATAATTAATCAACTAAATAAAAAAAAATAATACAAACTGAATCTAATTTTACAGGTCAGCCTTTAAACTCCAGCATGTGAGACTAATGACTGAGTTACACAGCCTGAATACTGAAGAGGAAGCGTGAATATTAAATATGCAGCGTGAATACTAAAGGGGTGTAATTTGCATAACAAAAGTGTACTTATATCAAAAGTTGTGAGTATGAGAAGATTACTTTAAGCATTTAAGTATGTTGTGTGAATTATAATAATAATAAATATAATGATTCTGAATAATAAAAGCCTACACTAAAATGTGTAATATGTATATAAAAAGGTGTAGTGTGAGTATTAAAGGAACATTTTGAATATTTAAATGTTAATTAAATTAAAAGTGTACTTGAACTTTTAAAGTGTAGAACTTCTGAACATAACAGGTGCAGTTTGGATATAAAACTTGCTTTCTGATTATTAAACACATAGTTCGGGTGTTACAGGTGTAGTCTGTACCTGGTGTGGTTCTCCAGCACTTTGAGTGGTGATGTGGCGAAGCGAAGGTCCCACATCTGAATAACAGGCTGTCGGTCGTCCTCCGAGGCCAAAATCATCTGAGTGGCCACTTCAGGGTGCCATAACATTCCTGAACAGTGCATCTACAGAGGAACACCTCACTGAACACCATCTACAGAGGAACACCATCTACAGAGGAACACCTCACTGAACACCATCTACAGAGGAACACCATCTACAGAGGAACACCTCACTGAACACCATCCACAGTGGAACACCCCACTGAACACCACCCACAGAGGAACACCCCACTGAACACCACCCACAGAGGAACACCTCACTGAAGACCATCTACAGAGGAACACCCCACTGAACACCATCCACAGAGGAACACCTCACTGAAGACCATCTACAGAGGAACACCTCACTGAAGACCATCTACAGAGGAACATCACCCACAGAGGAACACCCCACTGAACACCACCCACAGAGGAACACCTCACTGAAGACCATCTACAGAGAAACATCTCACTGAAGACCATCTATCAAGGAACACCATCTACAGAAGAATATCTACAGAGGAACACCCTACTGAACACAATCTACAGAGGAACACCCTACTGAACACCATCCACAGTGGAACACCTTACTGAAGACCATCTACAGAGGAACACCTCACTGAAGACCATCTACAGAGGAACACCATCTACAAAAGAATATATACAAAGGAAGACCCCACTGAACACCATCTATAAAGCAACACCCTACTGAACACCACCTACAGAGGAACACCCCACTGAACACCATCCACATCTGAATAACAGGCAGTCGGTCGTCCTCCGAGGCCAAAATCATCTGAGTGGCCACTTCAGGGTGCCATAACATTCCTGAACAGTGCATCTACAGAGGAACACCTCACTGAACACCATCTACAGAGGAACACCATCTACAGAGGAACACCTCACTGAACACCATCTACAGAGGAACACCATCCACAGAGGAACACCCCACTGAAGACCATCCACAGAGGAACACCCCACTGAAGACCATCCACAGAGGAACACCTCACTGAAGACCATCTATCAAGGAACACCATCCACAGTGGAACACCCCACTGAACACCACCCACAGAGGAACACCCCACTGAACACCATCTACAGAGGAACACCTCACTGAACACCATCTACAGAGGAACACCATCTACAGAGGAACACCTCACTGAACACCATCTACAGAGGAACACCATCCACAGAGGAACACCCCACTGAAGACCATCCACAGAGGAACACCCCACTGAAGACCATCCACAGAGGAACACCCCACTGAAGACCATCCACAGAGGAACACCCCACTGAACACCATCTACAGAGGAACACCTCACTGAACACCATCTACAGAGGAACACCATCTACAGAGGAACACCATCTACAGAGGAACACCTCACTGAACACCATCTACAGAGGAACACCATCCACAGAGGAACACCCCACTGAAGACCATCCACAGAGGAACACCCCACTGAAGACCATCCACAGAGGAACACCCCACTGAAGACCATCCACAGAGGAACACCTCACTGAAGACCATCTATCAAGGAACACCATCCACAGTGGAACACCCCACTGAACACCACCCACAGAGGAACACCCCACTGAACACCATCTACAGAGGAACACCTCACTGAACACCATCTACAGAGGAACACCATCTACAGAGGAACACCATCTACAGAGGAACACTATCTACAGAGGAACACCATCTACAGAGGAACACCTCACTGAACACCATCTACAGAGGAACACCATCCACAGAGGAACACCCCACTGAAGACCATCCACAGAGGAACACCCCACTGAAGACCATCCACAGAGGAACACCCCACTGAAGACCATCCACAGAGGAACACCCCACTGAAGACCATCCACAGAGGAACACCTCACTGAAGACCATCTATCAAGGAACACCATCCACAGTGGAACACCCCACTGAACACCACCCACAGAGGAACACCCCACTGAACACCATCTACAGAGGAACACCTCACTGAACACCATCTACAGAGGAACACCATCTACAGAGGAACACCTCACTGAACACCATCTACAGAGGAACACCATCCACAGAGGAACACCCCACTGAAGACCATCCACAGAGGAACACCCCACTGAAGACCATCCACAGAGGAACACCTCACTGAAGACCATCTATCAAGGAACACCATCCACAGTGGAACACCCCACTGAACACCACCCACAGAGGAACACCTCACTGAACACCACCACCATCCACAGAGGAACACCTCACTGAAGACCATCTACAGAGGAACATCACCCACAGAGGAACACCCCACTGAACACCACCCACAGAGGAACACCTCACTGAAGATCATCTACAGAGAAACATCTCACTGAAGACCATCTATCAAGGAACACCATCTACAGAAGAATATCTACAGAGGAACACCCTACTGAACACAATCTACAGAGGAACACCCTACTGAACACAATCTACAGAGGAACACCCTACTGAACACCATCCACAGTGGAACACCTTACTGAAGACCATCTACAGAGGAACACCTCACTGAAGACCATCTACAGAGCAACACCCCACTGAAGACCATCTACAAAAGAATATCTACAAAGGAAGACCCCACTGAACACCATCTATAAAGCAACACCCTACTGAACACCACCTACAGAGGAACACCCCACTGAACACCACCTACAGAGGAACACCCCACTGAACACCACCTACAGAGGAACACCCCACTGAACACCATCCACAGAGGAACACCCCACTGAACACCATCTACAGAAGAACATCTACAGAGGAACACCTCACTGAACACCATCTACAGAGGAACACCCCACTGAACACCATCCACAGAGGAACACCCCACTGAACACCATCCACAGAGGAACACCCCACTGAACACCATCTACAGAAGAACATCTACAGAGGAACACCTCACTGAACACCATCTACAGAAGAACATCTACAGAGGAACACCTCACTGAACACCATCTACAGAGGAACACCCCACTGAACACCATCCACAGAGGAACACCCCACTGAACACCATCCACAGAGGAACACCCCACTGAACACTATCTACAGAAGAACATCTACAGAGGAACACCTCATTGAACACTTCAATGATTAATTAAACAGTTATATACATTTTTAGCTTGATGTGTGTTTACATCAAAGCTCACAGAATAATGCGTTGGTTAATGTTTAAACTCTAATGGCTAATGAGTTCATTAGTGTTTATATTAAACTCCACAGTTAACGAGTTCATTAGTGTTTATATTAAACTCCACATTTAATGAGGTCGTTAGTCTTTACCCGGTTGCTGTGGTCACTGATTTTGATGATGGGCTCATTTTTCCTCAGGTCCCACACCACGGCTCTCCCACTCGGACCTGCAGATGCCAGGATGTGCTGCACCTGTTTATTCCACGCAACCACACACACGTCCTCCACCGGCTACACACACACACACACACACACACACACACATTCGAGTTACAGAAGCTCCTCTACTGCACTGAACGTGCACTCGGCCGAACCCCACAGCAGATCCTATCAGCCGATCCTAGAGCCACTCAGTAGAGCAGAGACACTACACTGTCTCATACACTAACATGGACAAAAGGACTTTCACTGTCGTGTGAAAAGCAGAATATATTTAAAGGGAGAGTCAGAGAGTCTAACAGGCATCAATTTCCCCCTCAACCCCAAATAGAGCAAGAAGTGTTTGTTAGCATCGTGCTTATGGGTGGGCAGAGATTTACATACACAGACACCACGTTGTGTTCAGCCAGGCACGTCAACATCACTGCTGGGCCCCATTCACTACCATCACAGAGTGTCTTAAGAAAGATACAGTCCAGAATTATACTTTTTCAAGAATATTGCACTCAGAAAGTGGGACAGGGTTATATTATGGAGGGAATGCAGCGATCCACACTTATGTTTATGTGTTGTTTATTGTTTATGTGTTGTTTGTGTAGGTATGACCATGTGGTCCGTCAAACATGGGGAACTCGTGGTTTGATTTTGGACAGTTTTATTTAATTTAATACCCTATTTAGAGGATCTTAAATGAATCTGAAGTAGTTATATTCAGTTATTCACAATGATAGTTAGTAATTAGCCGAGTAATAATTGTCGGTACGTTTTTCCTTAATCCATATAGATATTCCCAACAGATTAGCACCTCCTTACACAAATTAAAGCTCCCTATTCCACCTCAAATGGTGCAGCTTTAGGCGCAAGAATGTAACTGCTGCACCATTTAAGGTGGAACGGGAAAATTCAAACAAGAAGCTGGAGAAGAGGAAGCCGACTTCAGCCTCGTCCTTCTTACAGTGTTTGGGGGCCTATCACATTTTAAGAAGCATGAAGATTAAAAGTGATTGACACTGATGGATTTGCTGATGTGTGTGACTGTATTGCTAAACAAGCTCTGAATACGACAAGTATTACTGCTTAACAGCCCCATCACAGTTATTAATTATAAATAAAAGCTTCCGAGAGCGTTCAATACAACCCAGATTAATGTCTCAGGATTATAACGAAACTGATTCGGTGAAAATTGGTTGAGTAATAATGAAGCCGTGGCCGATATAATCCTGAGACTCACGTCTCTCAATACAGTGCATTTCTTTACAAGCAGAGCTTGATCTCTCCAACATCAGCGGACGTGCAGATGTATCGCCTATCGTGACGGAGAACAGAAAAGGCGATGTCTAGGTGTGTATAAAACTAAAGAAGCACCAAACAAATCCTCGCTGACCAACTAAGTTTGGCGTCAGAAGGTGGAGTTATATTTTTTGCTGAATCTGCACTTTAAATCAGATAAACGGTGGATTGTGCTTTACAATCTGATATAAACTTAAATTTATCACATTTGGCAGACGCTCTTATACAGAGCGACTTACAATTTGATTTTTTTTTTTTTTTTTTACATAGGTAGGTGAAGGTAGTGTTTGGAGTCTTGCCCAAGGACTTATTGGTATAGTGTAGGGTGGCTGCCCAGGTGGGGGATTGAACCCCAGTCTCCAGCGTAGAAGGCAGAGGTGTTACCCACTACACTAACCAACCACATATAAACAGCCTGAGGACACAAAAACATCCATCTACAGCTGATCTGGGAGTGGAGACTGTGGAGGTTAACAAAGGGTTAATAAAGCTCCTGAAAAGCCCAAAAGTAACTGAACACTACCGTGCACATTCTCCTCCCGTACACACCCCAAACACCAACATCCAAAACCCAACACCCAACAGAGTCTCTTACCTCACTCAGCTGGAAACATCAACACAGACATCATTAGATACAAAACGCTGCTCACAGAAAAACTAGCTGTGTAATGTCTAATTAAAGCTAATAAACACTGATAAAACCACACACTGCAATATAAACACTAATGATCAGCAAATAAAAGGACACTAAATTCATTTTACCTGTGATTTTGTGCCTGGTGTCATTGGATTACTTAAATTGTTCAAATCCCAGATATAAATCTCGGAGTCGTTTGCTCCAGACGCCAACAGATTACTCTGAAAAACAGATGAGGAGAATCACATCACTAACACAACCGTTAACGAACGTATAGATCCTGATCAGACCGAAACTCATCACTCAGACAATTACATCACTCATATTAGAAGAAATGTTTAAGAGATGTGTTCATTAACGAGATGTTTTAGCAAAGCATTAACAACAAATAACATTCCAGAACATTCCATATGGTTTCTACTGTTCAACTGCAGCAGAAAAGACCAGAGTTCAGCTAAATATGTCAGCTGACTAGCAGATACATTTCCATAAGTATTCAGTCAACCACCCAAATCCCTGAATTCAGGTGTTCCAATCACTTCCATGGCCACAGGTGTATAAAGCCGAGCCCCTCGGCCTGCAGACTGCTTCTACAGACATTAGTGAAAGAATGGGTCGCTCTCAGGAGCTCAGTGAATTCCAGCGTGGTACCGTGATCGGACGCCACCTGTGCAACAAGTCCAGTTGTGAAATTTCCTCATTACTCAATATTCCACAGTCAACTCTCAGTGGGATTATAACAAAGTGGAAGCAATTGGGAACGACAGC
Organism: Pygocentrus nattereri; assembly: GCF_015220715.1. Taxonomy (NCBI): domain Eukaryota; kingdom Metazoa; phylum Chordata; class Actinopteri; order Characiformes; family Serrasalmidae; genus Pygocentrus; species Pygocentrus nattereri. Next base: position 36,520,313 of record NC_051223.1, read on the forward strand.
AATTCAGCCACGAAGTGGTCAGCGGATGCTGAGGGGCATAGTGCGTAGAGGTCGCTGAGTTTCTGAAGAATCAATCACTACAGACCTCCAAACTTCATGTGGCCTTCAGATCAGCTCAAGAACAGCGTAGGGAGGTTCATGGAATGGGTTTCCATGGCCGAGCGGCTGCATCCAAGCCTTACATCACCAAGCGCAATGCAAAGCGTGGAATGCAGTGGTGTAAAGCACCACCACTGGACTCTAGAGCAGTGGAGACGTGTTCTATGGAGTGATCAATCACGCTTCTCCATCTGGAAATCTGATGGACGAGTCTGGCTTTGGCAGTTGCCAGGGGAACGGTACATGTCTGACTGCACTGCGCCAATTGTAATAGTTTGGTGGAGGGGGGATTATGGTGTGGGGTTGTTTGGGCTCGGCCCCTTAGCTCAAGTGAAAAGAACTTAATGCTTCAGCAGCCCAAGAGATTTTGAACAATTTCTTGTTCCCAACTTTGTGGGAACAGTTTGGGAATGGCCCCTTCCAACATGACTGCAGCAGCGGACAAAACAAGGTCCATAAAGACATGGATGAGTGAGTTTGTGCAGGCCAGTGAAGTTCTTCCACACCAGAGTCCTGACTTCAACCTGAGAGAACACCTTTGGGATGAATTAGAGCACAGAGCCAGGCCTTCTCGTCCAACATCAGTGTCTGACATCACAAATGCGCTTCTGGAAGAACGGTCAAAAATTCCCATAATCACACTCCTAACCCTTGCGGAAAGCCTTCCTAGAAGAATCGAAGCTGTTGTAGCTGCAAAGGGTGGGCCGACATCATATTAAACCCTATGGATTAAGAATGGGATGTCACTCAGTTTCATACACGTGTGAAGGCAGACGAGCGAATACTTCTGGAAATATAGTGCACGTTAACTAGAGGAGAACATGAGTTAACTGATGGGTATATTAGCTGACCGGTGGAAACGTTAGTGGACCAGTGTAAGAAACCCACACCGCAGGCTGCAGCTATGTTACCTGAAAGGGGTTGTAGTCGAGCGCCCGTACTGGGCCGGTGTGTTTGCTGGACTGCCCGATGACGGCGTCATCTGCGCTGGACAGGATGGCATCTGGACTGTAGACGGTCAGAGTGCCGTTCTCACCCCCTCCGATCAGCCGGCCAGACGAGCCGTCCACACCCATATCAAATGTTACCCAGATGAGACTGTGGAACCTGTAGCACCACAACATCGTCACAAACCTGAGCACAGTCATACACCTGAACACACTTGAACAACAACACACATCTGAACACTTTTACGATATATATTTATATATATATCATATATTTATGATATTTAGATTTTCTGAGATTTGAAAGAACAAAATGCTCCAGCAAACAAAGCTACATTTAAAATCAATCAGTGCAGAGATTTAAATACAGCCTCCACAGGACATTGACACACAGACTCACAATTAAACCGACCATCAGAAGCTCTGATCTAATTAATCAGAATTCATTATTCGCTCTGTAATTAAACATGCAGGTCAGTGATCCTCACGCTCTGAAGATCCACCAAACTACAAAAAGCACAGTGTTTGTGTCTTCTATGTATCATTTATATGTAATGATAATAATGTAACCGATCAGTGATGTTATTAACTCTCTGCGTCACGGACTGTCTACAGTGAAGCTCACAGTTTACTGTTCATCAGAAATGTTTATTAAGTTTGTAATGTAACAACTGTAAAATTCACAGTGATTTTAAAAGTTTATGATGTTTATAAAGATTGTTTGTTGTTCAGACACAGAGCCTGTAAAAGAATCTGACTCTGATGCTCTGAATCGATTCTGAATCTTCTTAGAGAGGAAGATCCAACACTGCGTTCACACGCTGAGCAGCAGAACGGCAGTGGAACCGCAGCAGAACGGCAGTGGAACCGCAGCAGAACGGCAGTGGAACCGCAGCAGTGAAATAAAGCAGGTTTTTAAAGTGGAGGATCATCAGCGCTACAAAAAGCAGCACAAAGTCCTGCTGCGTTTACATTACATAAGAGCTCTGATAAATATCCATCTTCATCAGGAACGCCGTCACCATGGTGACGCCTCCACTGCTGTACACCGTTTATGGTTGCGAGGCGCTGAACGCTGACGGGACATTTTCTCCAGCTCTACTGCAGCTCTGACCTGTTAGTGGTGGACAGAGATCCTCTCAGCTTCATGTCCATTGATGTGTCTGCAAAGTCCATCTCAAAGATCTCCAGAGCTGCCGTGGTGTTGAAGGACGCATCTAACTGCTGCGCCGATGTTCCTGGACAAACACACGTTGC
>NC_051223.1:36525115-36547615 GCF_015220715.1 Pygocentrus nattereri
CAGTTTTACTGTCCCAGTGAAATTAAAGCGCATTAATATTGGTAATTAGTCATTAGTCAGGATAATTAATCCTGGACAAGAGGAGACAGTAAACTCTGCTGATAACCCTGCTGGGAAAAAAACCATGGACACCATTAAGCATATCTGTTAGTTCCTGGTGGTTCTGTAATGCGTTTTGTCTTCTTTAATGGGTTGATATCACAGTGTAAAGGATCCTAATGGTTTAACAGGTGACCAGTGGCTGATGGGATTCTACAGGACACTAGTGGTCTTTAGAGGAAACTGTAAAGCCAATTCCCATTAGAAAGTAAAATCATAAGCTATTGTTTAATCCTAATGGTTTCTAATGTTTGTTTATTCAGCAGGGAACTCACTGCTAACTAGCCTTAGCCAGCTTGGCTAACTGAACACAGCGGATTTTGATGACGCTTTATCCGCTCTGAGCTGCTTTCTTCCTCACTAAATATTAAACAGTTTCATTTCATTTTAAATACAGATATTTCCTACATTAGCGCTAAAGGTAGCACCGAACCACACAGCTTAAGCTAAGTTACGCTAAGCTAACCGCTCAGGCCTCTGCTACGGTTTTTTTTCCCCGCCCGTATTCCAACACGCCCTACCCCTCCTGCACTCTGATTGGCTGGTAGCTGTGATTGACTCGCGGTGCAGCGAATTCAGGACGCCGCGCCAGCCAATCGCAGAGCATGAGGGGCAGGACTTGCCCGAAAAATGGTGGGGAAAAAGCCCCTTCCCTCAGCAACGCTACCGCTACAACGCTGTGAACTCTCCGTGACGGCAGAGCAGATTAATTCAGACTAAACTGTGAACAGGTTCCTCACTGGACTGTGGTGAGACCCACACACTCTATTCCGCCCTTCAGGGTTATTTTCTGTACTTACAGTCTGTACTGCCAGTCCGCTCTGATCAATCTCCTCTCTCCGCTCCCAGTGTAATCACCGCCAAGACTGCTGGGAAACGTAGTCCGCTGGGACTCTCGGGAAGTGTATTCTGCTCGGACTGCCGGGAAATGTCGTTTATGATTTCATTACATTACAAATGTGTTACTGGAGAACGTGTTGGTAATAAGGAGAACTGCAACTTAGCGACGTATACCAGGTTTGTCTGAAGCTAGGTGGCGCTCCTGAGTCCGTAATGAATGGGTTCCTAAAGAGCTTTCGTAGAAATCAGTTCGTTAATGCTAAAACCTTTTAACTGAAAAAAATAACTTTATGAGCACGTAACATATTTTAATGCTATATTATATACTATATGTTTGAGTATTTTAAAAATTCAGTTACAGAATTTTATGTTCGAGTCTTACAGCACATTCATTACATTGGTGAGAACAAACTGCTTCGCCCAGGTAACGATCACCAATCAGCACTCAGGAGCAGTAATGCTAACCAATCAGCACTCAGGAGCAGTAATGCTAACCAATCAGCACTCAGGAGCGGTAATGCTAACCAATCAGCACTCAGGAGCGGTAATGCTAACCAATCAGCACTCAGGAGCAGTAATGCTAACCAATCAGCACTCAGAAGCAGTAATGATCACCAATCAGCACTCAGGAGCAGTAATGATCACCAATCAGCACTCAGGAGTGGTAATGCTAACCAATCAGTGCTCAGTAGCAGGAATGCTAACCAATCAGCGCTCAGTAGCAGTAATTCTAACCAATCAGCACTCAGTAGCAGTAATTCTAACCAATCAACACTCAGTAGCAGTAATTCTAACCAATCAACACTCAGTAGCAGTAATGTTAACCAATCAGCACTCAGGAGCAGTAATGATCACCAATCAGCACTCAGAAGCAGTAATGATCACCAATCAGCACTCAGGAGCAGTAATGATCACCAATCAACACTCAGTAGCAGTAATTCTAACCAATCAACACTCAGTAGCAGTAATGATCACCAATCAGCACTCAGAAGCAGTAATGATCACCAATCAGCACTCAGGAGCAGTAATGATCACCAATCAGCACTCAGGAGTGGTAATGCTAACCAATCAGTGCTCAGTAGCAGTAATGCTAACCAATCAGCACTCACTAGCAGTAATTCTAACCAATCAGCGCTCAGTAGCAGTAATGCTAACCAATCAGCACTCAGTAGCAGTAATTCTAACCAATCAACACTCAGTAGCAGTAATTCTAACCAATCAACACTCAGTAGCAGTAATTCTAACAAATCAACTCAGTAGCAGTAATTCTAACCAATCAGCACTCAGTAGCAGTAATTCTAACCAATCAGCACTCAGTAGCAGTAATGCTAACCAATCAGCACTCAGTAGCAGTAATTCTAACCAATCAGCACTCAGTAGCAGTAATTCTAACCAATCAACACTCAGTAGCAGTAATTCTAACAAATCAACTCAGTAGCAGTAATTCTAACCAATTAGCACTCAGTAGCAGTAATTCTAACCAATCAACACTCAGTAGCAGTAATTCTAACCAATTAGCACTCAGTAGCAGTAATTCTAACCAATCAACACTCAGTAGCAGTAATTCTAACCAATCAACACTCAGTAGCAGTAATTCTAACCAATCAACACTCAGTAGCAGTAATTCTAGCATTGGTGTAGAAAATCAGAAATATACTGTTTTCTTTTTTATTAAAATACATTTTTCTACTACTGTAAAACTAAAAGAATGTCCTGTGAAATCGGTTAAAAATCTTAATTTTTTGTTTTATAGCCGATTTGTTTCGCATCTAAATTCATTGAAAACTTAATCATGGGCGCCCTCTAGTGTTTCGCAATCATGTTGGGGTTTTTTTAGAAGTTCATTTACTTGTACATAAAACACGATGTTATTATGGAGATTAACAGGGCAGCAGATCACAGCTGGGAACAGGACTGAAAATATTCCCATGTTAAAGATCAGATTATTGAATGTTCAAAATACCTTTTTATTTTCTGACACACAGAACCACGTCTCAAAGGTTCGTCTGAATCAGTCATTTTACATCACATTTATTAATTAATGCTCTCAAGTGTTTACAATAGTGTGTCTTATGTATACACTGCATGTGAAACGTAGATTACGTCCAGATCAGGAAACACCTGATTTTATTGGATAATTTATCCATTTACATTTCTAATATTTATTGCTGGTCTGGCACTGTTGGGGTTATCTAGAACCATGTAGATGTTAAACAGCTTAATATACAATAAGAACATCGGAGAAACACAATAGGGTTATTATTATTTTACTTTATTACAGAAACAGGAATATACACAGACAGAGTTATATTATTATATTTCATAATGTTTGACAGGCTCTGGTTCTTTCTCTGGATCTCCTCCTCTCTCTAGATACAGGTCGTTATAGGGGAACTGTTTCGGTGCCTGGAAAACAAGAACACAGCAGTTTAAAATTTCATTATAATATTATAATTCTCAGTAAACTAAGCTGTGCTGTGCTGAGCTGTGCAGGCCTGAAGGGGGCGCAGTGAGATATACAGTGGGTGTCTCACCACAGGCTGGTAGGCAGGAAACACCTCTCCGAGTCCGAACATCAGCAGCATGAAGCCCAGGTAGCCCAGCAGAGTTTTAGACATGGTGGACCAGTCAACTGGACTCGGGGACGTGTCCACTCTGTTCCTTATGAACATATCAAAGTCCCAGTGGATCTACAGAGAGCGAGAGAGAGAGAGAGAGCGAGCGAACAGAGAAAGAGAGCGAGAGCGAGAGAGCGAGAGAGAGAGAGAAATGAATGTTACATCAAGCATGAAATAAACACACAGCATTACAGTCCGACACAGGACAGCCTGACTGAATTAAAGGGTTCTGTTCTCTTTCTCGGCCTGTATTATGACTATTACGACTGTACGATCTCTAGAATGACTGTACTATGACTGTATAGTATGTATTATGACTATATTAAGACTGTACAGTCTGTGCTATGACCATATTGTGACTATAGTCTCAATAAGGTATGTACAATATGTATTATGACAAAAGACTTCAGACTATACATGCTGTATTACAACTGTACAGACTGTAGTATGACTGACTGTTCTGTGTTATGACTTTATTATGAGTGCATGGTTCGTATTATGACTGCACTATGACTATATTGGGTGTATGGTCTTTTTATGACTGTAAAGACTGAGTGTATAGACTGTATTATGACTGTCCACTTTATATTATAACTGAATTTTGACTGTACAGTCTGTATCATGACCGTTTTAACTGTACAGACTTATAGGACAGGCCATTCTGTATTATGACTGAATTTCGACTGTACTGTCTGCATTATAACTGTATTAAGACTGTACAGTCTGTATTATGACTATGCTCTGTATAATGACTACCGTTTGTATTATGACTGTACAGACTGTAGTATGACTGTCTGTGTCGTGACTGTACAAACTGTCTTATGACAATATGGTCTGCGGTGCACTGTAAAAGGAACAGGAGTTTAGTGGGTTTTTACCGGTTCTCCCCAGTTCCTCCTCAGGTCTGGGTGGTCCCATTTATACCAGGGGTCTCTCTCCTGCTGGGAGCGATTGGGCAGCATAGGGTAATCACCATACCTGTACACATCACAGCATCACAGACTGATTACACTGACAGGACAGCAGAGGGAAGAGTTTAAGAATGCTTAAAAAAGTCTGGTAGTAAATTAGTCATTTTAATATGCAAATAAGTGCCTCTCTAAAATGAGCTTTATTGCTAGATTAGTTTTCTAATAACATCTTCAATATTTGAGCATCACATTTGACTGAATTGTCAGTCACTAATAAACACAGCTCTGGTATTTCGACAGCATCAACTGTTTTCATTGCACCTGAACTACAGCCCAGAATATTTTTAACAGTTTCAAACATTAGAGTGGGAGGGGCTAAACCGCTGTAGGCTGAATGGGCGGGTTTAAACTGATGACATGCAAATATGTTGGGTCTGTGACACTACAAAAACAGTGAACTCAAGGCTGTTTTTCTCATTTTTTCCCACAAATAGACTGAAACTTTAACACCGTTTACATTTCGCATCAAACCTCTTTTTTCATTAAAGTTTCCTTTTACTAAAACTACTAAAACAGTGACTGACCCTCTGCCATCATCAGGATAGGGCTGGTAGTCTTCCAGCATCATGTTGTACTTTTTGGCCGCTGCAGCTCTCTCCTCTGGGGTTTTGGGGTACGGACCCGGCAACACATCCTTAGATACTCCAGATGCTGAAACACAAACAAGCACAGTCAAAAATAAATATACTGCACCTGTTTTTATTGCTCCAGATGTGTTACACATGAGGGTGTTAAAGTGCACAAGCATGTACGACCGACACGTTGACGTAAAAATATTAAGTATGAAGAGGAAAATTTAATTAAACAATTTGTAAAGTCAGCTTTATTGTCAACACTACAATATGTACAGGACATACAGTGTACTGAAACTGTGTTATATAAACATTAACACAAATGTACAATACAAAAACGAGAGAGAGAGAGAGAGAGAGAGAGAGAGAGAGAGAGAGAGAGAGAGAGAGAGAGAGAGAGAGAGAGACGGATGGATATGTAAATACACTGCTCAAAAAAATAAAGGGAACACAAATAACACATCCTAGATCTGAATGAATGAAATATCCTCATTGAATACTTTGTTCTGTACAAAGTTGAATGTGCTGACAACAAAATAACACAAAAATCATTAATGGAAATCAAATTTATTAACCAATGGAGGCCTGGATTTGGAGTCACACACACAATTAAAGTGGAAACACACGACAGGCTGATCCAACTTTGATGTAATGTCCTTAAAACAAGTCAAAATGAGGCTCAGTATTGTGTGTGGCCTCCACGTGCCTGTATGACCTCCCTACAATGCCTGGGCAGCTCCTGATGAGGTGGCGGATGGTCTCCTGAGGGCTCTCCTCCCAGACCTGGACTAAAGCATACGCCAACTCCTGGACAGTCTGTGGTGCAACGTGGCGTTGGTGGATGGAGCGAGACATGATGTCCCAGATGTGCTCAATCGGATTCAGGTCTGGGGAACGGGCGGGCCAGTTCATAGCTTCAATGCCTTCATCTTGCAGGAACATGAGGTCTAGCATTGTCCTGCATTAGGAGGAACCCAGGGCCAACCGCACCAGCTTATGGTCTTACAAGGGGTCTGAGGATCTCATCTCGGTACCTAATGGCAGTCAGGCTACCTCTGGCGAGCACATGGAGGGCTGTGCGGCCCTCCAAAGAAATGCCACCACACACCATTACTGACCCACTGCCAAACCGGTCATGCTGAAGGATGTTGCAGGCAGCAGATCGCTCTCCACGGCGTCTCCAGACTCTGTCACGTCTGTCACATGTGCTCAATGTGAACCTACTTTCATCTGTGAAGATCACAGGGCATCAGTGGCGAATTTGCCAATCCTGGTGTTCTCTGGCAAAAGCCAAGCGTCCTGCACGGTGTTGGGCTGTGAGCACAACCCCCATCTGTGGACGTCGGGCCCTCATACCATCCTCATGGAGTCGGTTTCTAACCGTTTGTGCAGACACATGCACATTTGTGGCCTGCTGGAGGTCATTTTGCAGGGCTCTGGCAGAGCTCCTCCTGTTCCTCCTTGCACAAAGGCGGAGGTAGCGGTCCTGCTGCTGGGTTGTTGCCCTCCTACAGCCTCCTCCAAGTCTCCTGGTGTACTGGCCTGCCTCCTGGTAACGCCTCCAGCCTCTGGACACTACGCTGACAGACACAGCAAACCTTCTTGCCACAGCTCACATTGATGCACCATCCTGGATGAGCTGCACTACCTGAGCCACTTGTGTGGGTTGTAGAGTCCGTCTCCTGCTACCACGAGTGTGAAAGACCACCAACATTCAAAAGTGACCAAAACATCAGCCAGAAAGCAGAAAGGTACTGAGAAGTGGTCTGTGGTCCCCACCTGCAGAACCACTCCTTTATCGCCAATAATCTCCACCTGTTGTCTGTTCCATTTGCACAACAGCTGTGAAATTGATTGTCAGTGTTGCTTCCTAAGTGGACAGTTTGATTTCACAGACGTTTGATTTACTTGGAGTTATATTGTGTTGTTTAAGTGTTCCCTTTATTTTTTGAGCAGTGTACACATATTTTGGTCACATCTGCTTGTTCGAATTCTCCGTTCCACCTTAAATGGTGCAGCAGTCACAGGCCCCCCAGTGTAGCTGCCGCACCATTTAAGGAACGTTTCAATAAAGGTGAAACTCAGCTTCGTCGTTTAAAGTGTATCTTTAGCTCCGTTTGCTGTCAGTAAATTTTAACCCAGCTGAGCGCCGAGCGGCAGTTTTAAAGCCCTGAACCTTTAAACACCGAATATCTGCGTGTTTATCTCTGTTGTTAGCCGTTAGCTCCGTTAGCTAAAGGTTAAACTGCCCTTCAGATAAACTGCCTCCGCTCCGCGCAGCTACACTCCGCGAATCGTCCACCCAATCACTAATCGAACACTCTAATATCAGATATTGATCACTCACCTGCTCGGGATGCCACCATTAATCCATAACCTTTACGCCATTTATCGGCTTTAATCAGTGCACGGCCCGCCATCGTCAGCCCCGAGCACCGCACGACGGAGAGCGGAGAGGGACACGCGGGTCAGAAACGCGCTGCAGAAAACACACAGCGTGCAGAGCCTGACCTCATTCACCTATCGATCTATCGATCTATTAGTCTGTTAATATATCAATCTGTTCATCTGAATGGCAGGCCAGCGGGAGTCGGCAAACATAATACAGATCCTGACTTTATTACTCTTTTAACACATTCCATCTTACTGTTTATTAAAGCCCTGAGTAAGACATGAAAAGGAAAAGCAACAAATTATAGATATGATGCTGGATTGTTGTGTTGTTTAAGGAGTGCTGTGTGGCTGCTTACACAAAATTCCAAATTCATCACAGTAATATGATTAAATTATATACTGTAACTGTAAGCAGAGGCGTAAACAGGGGGAATGCAACACAGTCAACACAGGGGGGCGCTAAAGCCAAGGCTTCAAAGAGAAAAAGTTAAAGAGCCCATATTCTACAACTTTCCTGTGTTTTAATTTTCCCTTGAGCACCACTTACCGTGTTTGATCGGGGCTAAACAGCTGTAGGCTGAATGGGTGGGGCTAAACAGCTGTAGGCTGAATGGGTGGGGCTAAACAGCTGTAGGCTGAATGGGTGGGGCTAAGCTGCTGTGGGCTGAATGGGTAGGGCTAAACAGTTGTAGGCTGAATGGGTGGGGCTAAACTGCTGTAGGCTGAATGGGTGGGGCTAAACTGCTGTAGGCTGAATGGATGGGGCTAAACTGCTGTAGGCTGAATGGGTGGGGCTAAACAGCTGTAGGCTGAATGGGTGTGGTTAAACACCTGTAGGTTGAGTGGGTGGGGCTAAACAGCTGTAGGCTGAATGGGTGGGGCTAAACAGCTGTAGGCTGAATGGGTGGGGTTAAACACCTGTAGGTTGAGTGGGTGGGGCTGAACTGCTGTGGGCTGAATGGGCAGAGCTAAACAGTTGTAGGGCAGATAGGCGTGGTTAAACTGCTGTAGGCTAAATGGGTGGAGCTAAACTTATGTAGGCTGAATGGGTGAAGCTAAACTTATGCAGGTTGAGTGGGTAGGGCTGAACTATATGTCTACATTGTCTATATTTGCATGGTACTCATTGTGAGCCCTGGTTCCTATCAATCCCTGCTGTAAAGAAAACTCTACAACCAACCACCAAACCTCTGTGACATTCATCTGAAGTTCATCTTTTTAGACCAATCAGAACATGTTCTGTGGCATTCTTTTTCCATTATTCATAGCATAACTAATTTGAATTAATTATATCCTCATCAGTGTCACAACTTGAAAACAACCCGTGTAGTAAATCTGCAGCAACTAAAAGGCCATAAACAAAAGAGTAGACGCTTTACAGCATTAATATCAGGTTAAACTACATTTCCCATGATGCCCGGCTTGGCGTGATGCGTCACCGAGAGGGGAGGGAGCAGCCGCTCCAGCATCCCTGAAGCGCAGAGGTGCTGTTGTAATGATGCAGGTTGGGTTTGGGTTCTCTCTCCGAACGGATCGATTAGAATGATAGATTATGATGGATTATTACGTGGGAGGTTACCCGGATGTTGAAGGCTGAGATTTGATTCGTTCAGGATGAAGAAGCAGTTCAACCGAATGCGGCAGCTCGCCCACCAGACCGTGGGCAGGTGAGCACAGCCCCTTTATTACCGCCTTCACTCACCAGTCAACTTTCCGTTCCACCTTAAATGGTGCAGCAGTTACATCGCACCATTTAAGGTGGAACAGAATGTTCGAATAAGAAGAACTCGACATTGTCTCTGTTTCACTGTTTACACCACAGAACGGTTTATTTACGCCGTTCACACTAAACAGCGTTATTTACAGCGTACACAGCGCGGTCACCCTCGCTGCGCCGCTCAGGGTGGAGAGGCACGGATTAACGGCCGATTCTCATTCAGACTCCGATTCTGGATCAGATTCGTTTTAGAAAAGCGAGCGGATTAAATGATCCGGATCACAGCTGCACAGAAACAGGACTGTATTTACACCACTTTCCTTTATTCGCTCTCTCTGTTCAACTGTCAGGCTGATGAGTTTCAATCAGGTGATGCTGTGAAGGAGCTCACTGTGAGGGCAGGTCCTCATATAGATCATTACAGTAGGATTAACACTAAGATCAGGATAAACTCCAACCTCAGGACTAACCCCAACCTCAGGATTAAAAGCAAGTTCAGGGTTAACTCCAAGATCAGGATTAACACCAGCCCAAAACAGATCAGTGTTAACCCTAACCTCAGGATTAACGCCAAACTCAGGATTAACACCAGCCCAAAACAGATCAGTGTTAACCCTAACCTCAGGATTAACGCCAAACTCGGGATTAACACCAGCCCAAAACAGATTAGTGTTAACCCTAACCTCAGGATTAACGCCAAACTCGTGATTAACGCCAGCCCAAAACAGATCAGTGTTAACCCTTACCTCAGGATTAACGCCAAACTCGGGATTAACACCAGCCCAAAACAGATCAGTGTTAACCCTAACCTCAGGATTAACGCCAAACTCGGGATTAACACCAGCCCAAAACAGATCAGTGTTAACCCTAACCTCAGGATTAACGCCAAACTCAGGATTAACACCAGCCCAAAACAGATCATTGTTAACCCTTACCTCAGGATTAACGCCAAACTCAGGATTAACACCAGCCCAAAACAGATCAGTGTTAACCCTAACCTCAGGATTAACGCCAAACTCAGGATTAACACCAGCCCAAAACAGATCAGTGTTAACCCTAACCTCAGGATTAACGCCAAACTCAGGATTAACACCAGCCCAAAACAGATCAGTGTTAACCCTAACCTCAGGATTAACGCCAAACTCAGGATTAACACCAGCCTAAAACAGATCAGTATTAACCCCAAGATCAGGATTTGCCTCAACCCAAAACAGATCAGTATTAATCCCCACCTCAGGATTAACGTCAACCCAAAACAATCAGTATTAACCCCAAGATCAGGATTTACCTCAACCAAAAACAGATCAGTATTAACTCCAGCCTCAGAATTAACTCCAATCTCAGGATTAACACCAAGATCAGGATTAATGTCAACCCAAAACAGATCAGTATTAATCCACACCTCAGCATTAACCTCAACCCAAAACGGATCAGTATTAACCCCAACCTCAGGATTAACGTCAACCTAAAACACATCAGTATTGACCCCGAACTTTAGAATTAACTCCAACCTCAGGATTAACTCCAACCTCAGAATTAACTCCAACCTCAGGATTAACACCAAGATCAGGATTAACATCAATCCAAAACGGATCAGTATTAATCCCCACCTCAGGATTAACCTCAACCCAAAACAGATCAGTATTAACACCAACCTCAGGATTAACCTAAACCCAAAACACATGAGTATTGACCCTGAACTTTAGGGTTAATTCCAACCTCAGGATTAACTCCAACCTCAGAATTAACTCCAACTTCAGGATTAAACCTAACCTCAGGATTAGACCAAGATTAATATGAACTCAGTATCAAATCTAAATTGCTGGACTTGCTGGTTTAATGTTGAAGGTGTTTGATTCCTCTGAGGATCAGTCCTGATAAGGAGGATCCATCAGCCCGCAAACCTCAGCGGCTGATTTACACCTGTGATGTCATAGCGTTCATTAGGTCAGGTGATGGTGTGTGGTGTGCAGGTGTGACCTGGTGTGAAAGTGCAGATGTTCTGATGGCGAGTGTCTGAGGAGCTGACTGTCACAGCGTCCTCTCTGTCCTGTGTGCTGTTATTCAGCCTGCGTCCGCTTCAGTCCACAGACCGTAGATAAACAGTGTATATTATCTACTGTGATCACGGTTACAAAGAGCTGACAATTAAAGCGTCAGTCATGATTGACCACTTGATTTTTGTTTATATCATGTAAACAGTCATTGGTTCAGCTCCTCTGTGACTGTAGTGGAATCTGGAGGGGAACTGGAGCTCCACCAAACTTTGCTTTTGTAATTTTTGTTTTATATATATATATAATAGAATTTGATGTGTTAATACAGTAACAGGAAACAGGATGTGAAGCTCTGGGTTGGGTCGGTTTGATAATGGTCACGCTGCTGATGTTCTCTCTGTTTAACTGCGCTCACATGTTCTAATGCGTGTCCATTGTTGATGTGTGTGGAGCAATCATTTCATAACAGAAACGTTTAAATATTTAATTAATGACTCAAACTCTGAAACACACCCGTATCCACCCTGCAGACCGGTGTACATAACGCACTCCTGTTATCCTGAAAGAACTTTGGTAGTGATTTGAAATCAGTGCTCTTAAAGGGACACTTCCGTCTGTAATAAGAGAACAGCATGGCTAAAATCCACCAGTAAGAGAACAGCATGGCTAAAATCCACCAATAAGAGAACAGCATGACTAAAATCCACCAATAAGTGAAAAGCATGGCTAAAAACCACCAATAAGTGAAAAGCATGGCTAAAATCCACCAATAAGAGAAAAGCATGGCTAAAATCCACCAATAAGTGAAAAGCATGGCTAAAAACCACCAATAAGTGAAAAGCATGGCTAAAATCCACCAATAAGAGAAAAGCATGGCTAAAATCCACCAATAAGTGAAAAGCATGGCTAAAAACCACCAATAAGTGAAAAGCATGGCTAAAAACCACCAATAAGTGAAAAGCATGGCTAAAATCCACCAGTAAGAGAACAGCATGCCTAAAATCCACCAATAAGAGAACAGCATGGCTAAAAACCACCAATAAGAGAACAGCATGGCTAAAAACCACCAGTAAGTGAAAAGCATGGCTAAAATCCACCAGTAAGAGAACAGCATGCCTAAAATCCACCAATAAGAGAACAGCATGGCTAAAAACCACCAATAAGAGAACAGCATGGCTAAAAACCACCAGTAAGTGAAAAGCATGGCTAAAATCCACCAATAAGTGAAAAGCATGGCTAAAATCCACCAATAAGAGAACAGCATGGCTAAAAACCACCAATAAGAGAAAAGCATGGCTAAAATCCACCAATAAGTGAAAAGCATGGCTAAAATCCACCAATAAGAGAACAGCATGGCTAAAAACCACCAATAAGAGAAAAGCATGGCTAAAATCCACCAATAAGTGAAAAGCATGGCTAAAATCCACCAATAAGAGAACAGCATGGCTAAAATCCACCAATAAGTGAAAAGCATGGCTAAAATCCACCAATAAGAGAACAGCATGGCTAAAATCCACCAATAAGTGAAAAGCATGGCTAAAATCCACCAGTAAGAGAAAAGCATGGCTAAAATCCACCAATAAGAGAACAGCATGGCTAAAATCCACCAATAAGTGAAAAGCATGGCTAAAATCCACCAATAAGTGAAAAGCATGGCTAAAATCCACCAATAAGAGAACAGCATGGCTAAAATCCACCAACAGGACAACACCATACGGTGGAACTGATAGGTGGAGCAGGTGGGCGGAGCTGATGGATGGCCGGAGTCGAAGACAGTCATTTTCCTTTATTGGAGGCTGATGGTCGTTTATCATTTCACACTAAAACTTATACATGTAACTTCCCAAACTTAAGTAGTGTGGGTGTTAAGTACTGTAGGTGTTCAGTAGATGTTCAGTAGTGTATGTGCTTAGTAGTTGTTCAGTAGAAGTTCAGCAGTGTAGGTGTACATTAGGTGTTAAGTAGTGTAGATTTTCAGTAGGTGTTCAGTAGGTTCAGAAGGTGTTCAGTAATGTAGGTGTTCAGGTGTTCAGTAGATATTCAGTGGATGTTCAGTTGGTGTTAAGTAGTGTATGTGTTTAATAGTGTAGGGGTTCAGTAGGTGTTCAAATGATGTTCAGTGGTGAATATGTTCAGTAGATGTTCAGTAATTGTTCAGTAGATATTTAGTAAGTGTTCAGTAGTGTACAGTCACCGGCCACTTCAGTTGCTTGTTAACACAAATAGCTAATCAGCCAATCACACGGCCGCTACTCAGTGCAATTAGGCGTGTAGAGGTGGTCAAGACAACCTGCTGAAGTGCAGACCGAGCATCAGAACGGGGAAGAAAGGGGATTTAAGGAACTTTGAACGTGGCGTGGTTGTTGGTGCCAGACGGGCTGGTCTGAGTATTTCAGAAACTGCTGATCTACTGGGATTTTCACACACAACCATCTCTAGGGTTTACAGAGAACGGTCCGAAAAAGAGGAAATATCCAGTGAGCGGTCAGTTGTGTGGACGAAAATGCCTTGTTGATGTGAGAGGTCAGAGGAGAATGGGCAGACTGGTTCTAGATGATAGAAAGGCAGCAGGAACTCAAATAACCAACCAGAATCTCTGAGGAACGTTTCCAACACCTTGTTGAAAGTGTGCCACGAAGAATTAAAGCAGTTCTGAAGGCAAAAGGGGGTCCAACCTTTTACTAGAAAGGTGTACCTAATAAAGTGGCCAGTGTGTGTATGTGTTCAGTAGATATTCTGTAGGTGTTTAGTGGATGTTCAGGAGGTATTCATTAGGTCATAAGGTGTTCAGTAGTGCAGGTGTTAAGTAGGTATTTAGTATCGGGTGTGTTGAGTAGTTGTTCAGTACATGTTCAGCAGGTGTTTAGTAGAGTAGGTGTTCAGTAGGTTTTTAGTAGTGTAGGTGTAAATTTGGTATTCTGTAGTGTAGATGTTCAGTACATTCAGGTGTTCAGTAGTGCAGGTGTTAAGTAGGTATTCAGTAGTTGTTAAGTACATGTTCAGCAGGTGTTTAGTAGAGTAGGTGTTCAGTAGGTTTTAGTAGTGTAGGTGTAAATTTGGTATTCTGTAGTGTAGATGTTCAGTACATTCAGGTGTTCAGTAGTGCAGGTGTTAAGTAGGTATTCAGTAGTTGTTAAGTACATGTTCAGCAGGTGTTTGCTAGAGTAGGTGTTCAGTAGTCACAGTCACTGATGTATCTAGAACTTCCAGAAGGACTAGAGTGGTTCCACCCCAATTTAAATCAGAGTGTGATTGGTTGACGTCCACGTTCTGAATGTGGTACTTCTGCTGTAGAAACCTTCCGAGCAGGAGTTACGAGTTGGAAGGATGTTTAAATGTATTTGCCCTACTTGGTCGTTGGAAAATTCCCAGAACCCACTTAGTCGTAACTAAGTATTCAGAGTAAGAACATGCTACACGTGTCAGGTTTCCATCCGGTCGGTTAGTTCAGAGGCTGTTCTCTTGCAAATCTCCACTTCCCAAAGTGTAACAACAGACCATCTGACTAACTTATCAGCGCCATCGGCCAATCGTGAGCTGTTTCAGAGATCTGGCTCACCTGAGTGTTCGTAGTGGTGTATTGTGACATGATAGGCTACCGTCTCCATGTTGGTAGGTGAGAGGTGATAGCAGATACAGCCCTGCAGGAGGGTAAACACCAACAACACAGACCAGAACGACCACAAACACATGATAAGACCTGTGGACACTTTCGATGCATCTCCAGAAAACACTAAGAGGAGAAGAGCAGCCGATTGGTGGATCTGCATAACCTGCACATCTCCAGAGTTCAGAACATTCCACTGTGTGAGATTTTATAAAAACCAATAAAAGTGGCTATAAAACTGCCAGAGCTCTTAAATAATGAACTCACCCACAGATATAAAGTTAAAGCTTCTCATTTAAACTTTCTGTTCTATCTTAAACGGAGCTGCAGTTACAGTGAGGTGCAGATGGAGAACAAATGTACCTCAATAAATGCTCCTTAATCAACAAACCCCTCAAACTTTCTCTTGGAGGGGTTCAATGAGAAAATAACGAGTAGCACAGCAGAGCAGCTGTTGACTGTTGATCTAACGCTGCGACCCACACACACTAATGTACTTACTACTCCACTAGTGAGTGCACTTGTAATGGGATATGCACTATTTTTACGCACTATTTAGGGAGCTAGTAGGCGGTTTGGGACGGGGCTATAGCAAATCTCAGCCGTTTAGATTTCAGCTTTCAATCGTCATCATTACAACAATAAATCAAATAAAATCAAGTCGATACACTCAAATATATCAGTTAATATGCTTTAAAATGAGATTAAAAGTAATTTACAGTATTGTGTGAAGGTTTTAGGCATCTAAGCAAATTTTTAAACAGTTGACCTCAGCAGTGAGTTTATCACAATATACATTAGAATAAAGTCGTATTCATAATTCAAATAAACAGAAAAACAATAAAAAGGAACAAGAATTTCTTGGGTCCATATTTTTCCTTTGACACCTTCACAGCCGCCACAGAGACTCGTTAATATCATCAATTACATCATGAGCTCAATTTACTGAGCACTGATTGGACAAACCAGGAGCTGCTTTTTAACTACATATAATACTGGGCTTCCTTGAGGAGCGGCTTGGAGACGGGTAAACAAACACACCAACATCCAGAAAATCACTATTTATCATATATATAGTGCTGTGTCTGTTTGTAATCAGATAAAGACATAACATAAATATAATAATGATATATATATTTATATATATATATATATATCGCTGCTGTTGGAAGAAAACCTTTTATCTCCAAAATAGTAACTTTACAGGAGAAGGAAAAAACATACTTCAATTTCAATTTAAGTCAATGGAACCAGAATTTTTCCCATGTCATTTTGGGTCATTTCTTTTAGGCCATTCATCACACAATTTACAACCAATGTAAAGAGTAACAGATACTTTCAAATTATGTCAAAAATGGAGATACAAGGTTTTCTTCTGACATCCATCCATCCATCCATTTTCTAAGCCGCTTCTCCGTCAGGGTTGCGGGGGGCGGTGCTGGAGCCTATCCCAGCAGTCTTCGGGCGGAAGGCAATATATATATTTATATATATATATCATTATTATATTTATGTTATGTCTTTATCTGATTACAAACAGACACAGCACTGCTGACTGAGCTTGATATTGCTACCAAAAAATGGCAGCATGGAAACACTATCAGTTGCTGTGTTTTGGTATTGATCTTGGTCTGAATTACTGGTGTTAGCTTCACTATTATTGTGAAAAGTTAAACTCTGTGTGTTTGACTGAGTTATCATAACTGTTTAAATCAGAGCTGCCATAAATCATAAAGTGATCCAAACTACAGCTTCCTTAAACACACACACGGTCCTGTGACTGTAAATAACCGACTGTTAGGGTCACCGCCGGCCCGTATATGTGGGTCATCTGTCCTTCAGCAGACGCTCCTGTCACGGAGTAACTCACCTGTATATTTATGTATATATGAGTAGGTTTCAGTACGTTGGTGTGACTGATTCTCAGCTCCTGTTCATCCTGCTGTGATGATCTCTCACTGCGGAGCCACAACAACATTTCATTTATTTATCACTCATTTTATTTATTGTATTTTCTATGTTGTACTGATTCCACACACCCCGTCTCGTCTCCAAGCTTTTTATTGTATTGTTCTGTTTTAAAACATTAGCTTATGAAATGATACACATATGCACTTTTCATATGAAAAAACTTATTTAAGGTTCACAAATTGCCAAAAGTTTTCACTCACCCATCCAAATCATTGAATTCAGGTGTTCCAGTCACTTCCATGGCCACAGGTGTATAAAGCCGAGCCCCTAGGCCTGCAGACTGCTTCTACAGACATTAGTGAAAGAATGGGTCACTCTCAGGAGCTCAGTGAATTCCAGTGTGGTGCCGTGATCGGACGCCACCTGTGCAGCAAGTCCAGTCGTGAAATTTCCTCACTACTAAATATTCCACAGTCAACTGTCAGTGGGATTATAACAAAGTGGAAGTGATTGGGAACGACAGCAACTCAGCCACGAAGTGGTCGGCCACGTAAAATGACAGAGCGGGGTCAGCAGATGCTGAGGGGCATAGTGCAAAGAGGTCACCAACTTTCTGCAGAGTCAATCACTACAGACCTCCAAACTTCATGTGGCCTTCAGATCAGCTCAAGAACAGCATAGAGAGCTTCATGGAATGGGTTTCCATGGCCGAGCAGCTGCATCCAAGCCTTACATCACCAAGCGCAATGCAAAGCGTGGAATGCAGTGGTGTAAAGCGCCGCCACTGGACTCTAGAGCAGTGGAGACGTGTTCTCTGGAGTGACCAATCACGCTTCTCCATCTGGCAATCTGATGGACGAGTCTGGGTTTGGCTGTTGCCAGGAGAACGATACTTGTCCCAAGTGTAAAGTTTGGTGGAGGGGGGATTATGGTGTGGGGGTGTTTTTCAGGAGTTGAGCTCGGCCCCTTAGTTCCAGTGAAAGGAACTCTTAAAGCTTCAGCACCAAGAGATTTTGGACAATTTCATGCTCCTGTTCCAACATGACTGCGCACCAGTGCACAAAGCAGGTCCATAAAGACGTGGATGAGCCAGTTTGGTGTGGAAGAACTTGACTGGCCTGCACTTGACTGTCCTGACCTCAACCTGACAGAACACCTTTGGGATGAATTAGAGCGGAGACTGTGAGCCAGGCCTTCTCGTCCAACATCAGTGTCTGACCTCACAAATGCGCTTCTGGACAAACGGTCAAAAATTCCCATAAACACACTCCTAACCCTTGTGAAAAGCCTTACGTACATTTGGCAATATAGTGTACGTTCTGGAGCCTCAGGCCAAAAGTGTTATTACATCCATCTACTGTATCTCTCCATCCCTCTCTCTCTTTGCCTCTCTCTCTGCTGCCTCCTGTCTCACACTGATGATGTCAAACCCTAGTGGCAGTGACCGGTGTGCCCTCTGGAGGCAGCTGGTAAAATTAGTGCAGGTGGGCATCGTTCCAGAGGACGGCAGTGAGGAATTAAATCAAATAATACTACAATCACTAAAAAAATCACTAAATTCAGCATAAAGAAAACCACACATCCCCAAGACAGTGGACAGCACTAAAATATAAAGAGTCAAACTTTACAACAAAAAACGTACATGATTTATAATCATGATATCATTACAGTCTCCTTATTATAATCGTATCATCTGTAGAGTTTCTCTCTCAGCTCATCACTCCAGTGTTATCTGTGTGTGTGAACTGTAACAGTAACAGACAGACGGACAGAGAAAGGGGGCGCTGTACTGACTTAGCATGTGCCTGTACTGTACGCTGTACTGACTTAGCATGTGCCTGTACTGTACGCTGTACTGACTTAGCATGTGCCACTTTTGCCCATTCCATTATTACAGTTTTATGTACTTTATAAGGTTAAATAAGTAACCACATCAACATTTACAGAAATATTTTAAAGTATTTCGCTATTAAGTTGTGTTTATCCCTATTCACATTAAAAATGAACAAAATATGTCATTTCAGGGGTGCCCAAACTTTTACACACAACTCGTACAGCATACGTGACCTCACTGAACACACTAAATATCTGCGTGTGCAGGTTAACAGAGTGAGCGTTATTATCAGCACTCACAGGACAATGACTAACGCAGAGGTGTGTGTGTGTGTGTACAGTAACCAGTCTGACCTGTCTGTGTGTGTGTGTGGGTGTGTGTGTGTGTGTGTGTGTGTGGGGGGGGGGGGGGGGGGGGGGGGTGAAGCAGGGTGTGTTTCAGTTTGGTGTAGTTTATAAACACTATTTTCACTTCTCAGTTCAGTCACAGAAACCAACATTTACTGTACCTATAGTTTGCCCCGCCCATTCAGACTGCAGTAGTTTAGCCCCGCCCATTCAGACTGCAGTAGTTTAGCCCCGCTCAATCAGACTACAGCAGTTTAGCTCCACCCATTCAGCCTATAGTAGTTTAGCCCCACCCATTCAGACTACAGCAGTTTAGTTCAACCCATTCAGCCTACAGCACTTTAGCTCCCCCCATTCAGACTACAGCAGTTTAGCTCCCCCCATTCAGACTACAGCAGTTTAGCTCCACCCATTCAACCTACTAGCAGTTTAGGTCCATCCATTCAGATTACAGCAATTTAGCCCCACCCATTCAGACTACAGCAGTTAACTTTACCTATTCAGACTACAGTAGTTTACCTCCACCCATTCAGCTTTCAGCACTTTAGCCCCACCCATTCAGACCACAGCAGTTTAACTCCACCCATTCAGCCTACAACAGTTTAGCTCCACCCATTCAGACTACAGCAGTTTAGCCCCACCCATTCAGACTACAGCAGTTTAGCTACACCTCGAAGCCTCGTCACTGATCTGAGTGGTGACAGTCCACCCAAATTCTGCTAAAAACCTGTTTAAACATTCATTTTGCTTTATATCTGCTCTCACAGCAGGCGAGGGCATGTCTGTCTAATAACCCAGCTGTAAATAATCTACAATCATTGTTCTGTTGCCTTTATATGTGTGTCTCTCACAGCTCATTTTTAATAATGAAACAACTATTTAAATGTAGACGTGTGTATGGATTAGACTATTTATACACAAATATAAACATAAACAGAGTTATAGAGAACAGTTAGAGAGAACAGCTTTACTGTTTATTGTTATTATTATTGTTATTGTTATTAATAATAATAATAATAATAATAATGCAGTGTTATCTTGTTAATAAATTAGAGAACCTGTATTACTTCAGAACATAATTTAGTCACAGTAGGTTATTCATCACTCACGTTATAATCATCTTTATTCATTATTATACATTATTATTTATATTTATTGTAGTTTATCTCATCGCATAGATTATTATATATAACCATATCCAGCTGTTCTGCTGCTGCTGTTGGTTTATCAGCTATTCCTCTGTTCAGCCAATAGGGGGTGTAATAACACAGATACACCAGGTTGGACAGGATGATTGTTGTCCTTTTTGTGACATTATTGATATTATTTATGCACATTATTGTGGCGATATTATTCTTTTTATTTATTCTTTTATTTCTATTATTATCATTATTATTATTATTATTATTATTATTATGAATGTTATTGAACAATATGGAGCTGTTCTGATCTTTGTCGAAAGTGAACTGATGTAGATTTAGCTGGACTAAATAAAAGTGGAGTGCAGTGTGTGTGTCTGTGTGTATGTGTGTGTGTGTGTGTATGTGTGTGTGTGTGTGTGTGTGTGTGTGTGTCCAAAACTCTTCCTCTCACTACCTTATTGTGTTAAATCAGGAGCTGCTGACGGAGTTTATTAAATCTGGAAGCGAGTTTCTGAAACCAGAGTTATTCTTACACAATAAGAAATTCTTGTTACGTTTCACTGTATTTATGTTTATCTGTATTTATTCTAATGAGAAATGTAATGTATGCTGGCAGAGACTCACGCACTGCTCAGGTAAACCGTTTTAAATAATGTGCTCAGGTGTCTGTCTGTCTGCCTGTCTGTCTGCCTGTCTGTCTGTTCTATTTGAGCATGCCGATTATTAGTATTATAGTGTAATATAATATTGTAGTGGGGATAAAATTAAAGATGAAATAAACATGGCTGAAACATTTCTGGCACTTTGCCTGAATTCCAGCACAGAGCCCCGGAGTTTTAGATTGAAAAATAAATCATTATAAACAGACAGTTCTGGTCCTAAAATCTGATTGGCTGAGCACGATAAATACACGATATGCACACACCGACCACCTCACAACTGAACTAGAACTAGGCTGGTCAGCCGACTAATAGGCTAAAAGATAAACAACAGCCTAAACAACTTCATCATTAGGTTAATGCTGCAGACTTGAATTAAAGCACATAGGATTGACTGTAAAACTGCAGTATAAAAGTCTAAAAAAGTCACTTGCATGCCTTACAAGCTTCAAATGTCCAGTTTCAGTCAGAAGTCGCGTCTAACCCAGACTGAGTCCCATACGGCTCCGTACTCCCTAAATAGTGGAAGTTTAGAAATTCTAGCTTCTGCAGCAAAGCATTGACTGTGTGTCGAGCGTCGATGTGCCGAGTCTCAAATGACTATTTCTTAGCTGTATTTTGCTCTGTTGGGCTGCAGGATCCAGTATTTAAACTCCTATGTAGTGCACTATGTAGGGAGCAGGGAGCCGTTTGAGATTCAGCCCCAGTGTGAGCAGAGGGCGCCATTAGCTTGGTGCAAAATAAGACTCGCTGTGGTAATTTGGTGACCAAAAAGTGCTGTGTCATCAGTACGTTCATAAGGATATGACAGTGAGTTAAAAATTCCTGAAATGACCGCAGTGTACAGCGATGGGCAACCGAACGTTCCTCTGCTCCTCATGATAAAATCACAGTAACGTTTGGTTTGTCATGACTTGTTAATTAATTATATGTCTATGGAAAATATACTTGCGTATTTTTAAACTGTTGCAAAACAGAAATTTTACTGTATATATATGTGTAAACTGATCAGGCCTAACATTCTGACCACCTCCTTGTTTCTACGCTCATTGTCCATCTTGTCAGCTCCACTGACTGTATAGCTGCACTCTGTAGTTCTACAGTTACAGACTGTAGTCCATCTGTTTCTCTGATACTCTGTTACCCTGTTCTTCAGTGGTCAGGACCCCCATGGACCCTCACAGAGCAGGTACTATTTGGGTGGTGATCATTCTCAGCACTGCAGTAACACGGATGTGGTGATGGTGTGTTAGTGTGTGTTGCGCCTGTACGAGTGGATTAGACACAGCAGTGCTGCTGGAGTGTTTAAACACCTCAGCGTGGCTGCTGGACTGAGAATAGTCCACCAACCAAAAATATCCAGCCAACAGCGTCCTGTGGGCAGCGTCCTGTGACCACTGATGAAGGACTAGAGGATGACCAACACAAACTGTGCAGCAGCAGATGAGCTGTCGTCTCTGACTCTACATCTACAAGGTGGACCGACAAGGTAGGAGTGTCTAGTGGAGTGGACAGTGAATGGACACAGTGTTTAAAAACTCCAGCAGCACTGCTGTGTCTGATCCACTGGTACCAGCACAACACACTGACACACCACCACCATGTCAGTGTTACTGCAGTGCTGAGAATGACCCACCACCCAAATAGTACCTGCTCTGTGAGGGTCCATGGGGGTCCTGACCACTGAAGAACAGGGTAACAGAGTATCAGAGAAACAGATGGACTACAGTCTGTAACTGTAGAACTACAGAGTACAGCTATTTTTTTTATGTCTTTGAAAGTTGTGTTTGCA
>NC_051223.1:36552615-36572615 GCF_015220715.1 Pygocentrus nattereri
TTTAAAGGATAATGTAGCTGACAAGTCAGTAAAGCTAAAAGTCATACCCTGGCTGATATTTACTGTATTTGTGGGGTAAATTTGATTTATTTGCTGAGGTGTCACAGTGAGGCTCCTGGTTCAGTGGGGAGACTTCAGCTGTTACCGTGTCTGGTTTAATGATGTTGTTCTTTTTTTACGTGCAGAAAAAGCTGCCCCTCACGACACTCGCCCAGTGCTTAATAGATGGAGCGGCTGTTCTGGGGGATGACTCGCTGTTGGGGTAAACACACACACACACACACACATGTGCAGTACTTTGATGTGTCTGCTGAAGAGCTCTACTGCTGCCCTACTGCTGCTGCCCTTCAGCTCTACTGCAGTTTTCTGTTGTTTTTGCTGTAGCCCCGTTTTTGAACGTCAGACTGAAACAACAGTTTGAGCTCAGTTCTTCTGCATGTTGCTCAGCTCTTTTCAGCTCTTTTCCTCTAAAAGAAGTTCTTGGCCAGATGAAGGAAGAAAACCCTCCAGACTCTCTGACGGCTGTTTACGAGACTAGAATCAGATCCAGAGTCAAACTGAGGAAGCAGCTTTAAAACTCCTGCAGTCAAAGATGTGTTTTCACTGCTCAGCATCTCCTGGATGGCCATTGTGGTTATGTAGATGTATATTTGTATCAGACGTGTTACTGTAGCACAGAGTTCACATTCTTCCACTGAAAACTTTCTCAGTACATCCAGGAAAAGAAATTTGTGGGTTCCACATAGCAGCGTAGCTTTTGATTTAAACTGTGCCTTTGGTTTACTTTACTTGTTGCCATTTAGCCCATTTAGTGTGCTGTAAGTGTGTAAGTTAATGATAGTAACTGATCTGCATCACTTCACATAACAGCGTATTTATCTGGACAGTCTCAGATGCTGTTGGTCTCAGCTTCTCTGTCAATGTAGTTGCTGTTTATTGCCTTTGTAGAACAGCACAGTCTCCAGTCGGTGACGAGTCCACATGTCCTGATGAAACTGGTCTTTAAGACAGTTTCAGTCATCTACAGAGCTCTTCCTGAGGAGGACGCTCCTCTCGCATCCTGACAGTGTGGCAGTGGTCTGAGCTGATGAAGAGTGAAGGTGCTGGTCCACTGTGAGATGATGCTGACAGATCGCTTATCAAAACACTCTGGACACTGAGCTGTTTGAGGTGGTGGCTGTGAAGTGTCCATGTCTCACACCTCCAGTGAGTGTGGATGGAGGTGCTGTCTGAGAGAAAACTGCAGGTTCCTGGTCTGATCCAGTTCTGAAGGTCTTCAGTGGGGATGATCTCATGGTACGAGCAGGATGGTTCTGTGGAGTGGAGAGTGCCATATAGAAAGGGTTGGATGTTCAGGTGGAAGCTGGATGTCCATTGATTTATGCTCTGGAGATGCTGACAGTTCTGTCCTGCTGTCCTCTCACAGCAGGGAGGGGCTTACAGTTCAGCTGGAGTGGACCTGAATCTTGTGGTTTCTCCAACACTCCTGCTGTCAGAGTCAGAAATGGTGTTAAAGCGAACACGTGGCCTCGCTTTGCGCTGAAACTGCCTCAGGCTGTTTACAGACATGCTGGGACCACTATGGAGTGTGAGGACCATCTAAAGAAGACCACTATTTACAGGAAGACGTCCACAAAGGACAATAATGTCCACTGAGTTGGTGTAAGGAGAACATTGATGAGATCGCTCAGGTTTAACTGGTCTTTTGTTCAGGTTGACCCGTCTGCACAGACAGACCAGCTTCCATCCTGAGCAAGTGGTTCTCCGGGACCAGGTTCAGGAACATGTGTAGTTCTAGATAAAATCCAGAGTCCAGATTTAAAGCCATAAACTCATGCAACAGAGCTCCTCAGTTTAGATGCTGTAAATGTTATATATATAATATTACTGTTTACCTGAATAATATTTGAGGAATTGTAGGAGAATCATTATCAAATCTGAGCCATCAAAGATCCAGACTTTCCTCTGGGGTTCTTCAGGGAAACACAGGTGGCACTGAGCAAAGAACCCTGTGGCTTAGAAACTGTGTGTGTGTGTGTGTGTGTGTGTGTGTGTGTGTGTGTGTGTGTGTGTGTGTGTGTAGGAAGATGCTGAAGCTCTGTGGAGAGACGCAGGACCAGCTTTCTCAGGAGCTGCTGCTGTTTGAGGTGCAGATGGAGAGGGAGGTCATAGAGCCGCTCTACACGCTGTCTGAGGTCTGAGATCAACACTGTCACACAAACACCATCATATAATGTACATATAGCAAATTAATGCCTGTAAACCTTTATTCATACAGCACTGTATGCTTTAGAATTATTATGTCTATAAAGTGTCTTGCACAAAATTGAAAGAAAATCTGAGACCGATTTCGTCTGTAAACAGTGATATTTAGATTTAGAACCTGCAGTTAATTCAGTCCAGACATTAAATATTAAACTGCACAAATAGTCTGTTTTCAGTTCACTATAATAAACGATATGATGATGATGACGACTAAATCATAGTCACCAGACGAGTCTACGAGGCCGAACCTCCTCACTACTCATGCTGTAATCGTGTACTTGAGTTAAAGTAGAGATACCCAAGGTAAAATATTCCTCCAGTAAAAGTAGAAGTTCCTCCCTTTAGACCTCCACTTGAGAAAAAGTACTAAATTATTTACCTTCAAATGTACTTAAGTATAAAGTAAAAGTACTAAAAGAGTAATTCTGGCTCTGATGTCCTGTTATCATTTTTATAACCAGACTGGCTTCATGAACTCATTTCAGGTGAAAGTCCTCCAGCGTCTCTCTTGGTAAACCAGTCTTTTAATAGAACGTCATTAATTAGTGACGCTGACGTCTATTAAAATGATCAGAAGCACAAAACACTGAAGGTAAACAGTTTCCATCAGGGAGAACCAAGTGGCTCTGAAATCACTTTTTACACACAAGCAAAGTTTCAGTTTCAGATTTATTTACAACTTAGTTCCAAGTTTAAGTTGAATAAAAACTGGCTTTAAACTCAGGATCACAGATGAGCTCCTTTACTATGTTGATCTGTAGGCGTCTGTTCATAAACATAAACCAGCCCAAACTCATTTACTATAAAATGAAATGGTGTTTGTAGAAATTCAGAAAAAAGCCGCGTCAGTCTCGACTGCATATGTGGACATATTTCTATATTGAGCTCTATTTACACAAAGTTAGGTTAGTTCATCATTTATGTTGAACAGACTCTCCCAAAGTTTTACGCTGCTGCGCTGACGTTGAACCGCGTGCTGCACTGGGTCGGTCTGACCAACAAGTCAAAACCAGCTCTAAACAAAGTGACCGCTGGGCCCTGATTGGTGCTCTGGCTTTGCGCTTCTTTCGTTTTGACATGTTACGTTTTTAAACACACAGAAACCAAAAGGAACGACAGATTTCTCAAAATGTAGGAGGAAAAAGTCGGATATTAGACTCTGAAATGTAGTGGAGTTGCTGAATACATCATATGAGTCCAACAAAGGTCAAGTCAGGCCTGTGGCTCTGCCCTTTTATTTATTATAATTTTCTGTTAATATAAGCTCGTTTCACTTTGAGCTGCACTACAATCCCCAGCATGCACTGTGCACTCTGACCCTGCTCACTCCAAAGAATCTACACCACCAAAAGAAAAAAAGGGAAGGTTGGAGTTTAGTCCAATCAAATAGTCAGTTTTAATGAGCCTCCTCCTCGAGACATTTACAGATGTTTATCGTTCTTTAGCTGATGCTGTGTTTTATTTACACATTTTTAAGTAGTTCATGTAACATTTCCTGGTTTACAACAGAAGCCTCTATTCTGCATTTGCATTTTTGTAGCATATTTTGAATAAACATTGGCTGGTGTTTAATTGAAATGTTGGCTAAAGTTGAAATAACAACACAGGCGTTTTTTAAATATGGCCTTTTGGTTGTTCAGTGTGAAGCCCCTGATTTATGATAATAATATAATAAAAGACAAAAAATAATAATATAAATTATTGCACACACACACACACACACACACACACACACTTTCTAAGCCGCTTCTCCCTCAGGGTTGCGGGGGGATGCTGGAGCCTATCCCAGCGGTCATCGGGCGGAATGCAGGATACACCCTGGACAGGTCACCAGTCCATCACAGGGCAGACAGACAGATTCACTCACACATTCGCACACCTAAGGGCAATTTAGCATGTCCAATTAGCCTGATTGCATGTCTTTGGACTGTGGGGGGAAACCGGGGAACCCGGAGGAAACTCACACAGACACGAGGAGAACATGCAAACTCCACACAGAGAAGACCATGGTCACCTGGCTGGGGACCTTCTAAAAACAAAACAATAGAAATGTTTATAGGATTATTTTAAGTGCTTAGAGCGTCAGCCGCTCCCAGAGTTCCTGAGTTCTGAGTGAATAAATAAACTGATGAGCTGTTTCTGCAGTGAAGCTGAGATTATTCCGACGCTGAGTTACTGTTTATCTCCGGATTCTCTCACAGGTTGAAATTCCAAACATCCAGAAACAGAGGAAACATTTAACCAAACTGGTGCTGGACATGGACTCTGCTCGGACACGGTGAGGAAAACACAAGACCAGTCATTCTCAGACCAACATTCCTCTGGACTGAGCGCAGTCTGACTGTGTGGATCATATCAACATTATAGAGGCTTTTTAAATGAAACAGTAGAAGCCGTATCGCCCCCTACGCTTCCTGTAGTGTATTACAGTCTGTCAGAGCGACTGTGTGGATCATATGAACATTATAGAGGCTTTTTAAATGAAACCGTAGAAGCTGTATCGCCCCCTACGCTTCCTGTAGTGTATTACAGTCTGTCAGAGCGACTGTGTGGATCATATGAACATTATAGAGCTTTTTAAATGAAACAGTAGAAGCCGTATCGCCCCCTACGCTTCCTGTAGTGTATTACAGTCTGTCAGAGCGACTGTGTGGATCATATGAACATTATAGAGCTTTTTAAATGAAACAGTAGAAGCCGTATCGCCCCCTACGCTTCCTGTAGTGTATTACAGTCTGTCAGAGCGACTGTGTGGATCATATGAACATTATAGAGCTTTTTAAATGAAACAGTAGAAGCCGTATCGCCCCCTACGCTTCCTGTAGTGTATTACAGTCTGTCAGAGCGACTGTGTGGATCATATGAACATTATAGAGGCTTTTTAAATGAAACCGTAGAAGCTGTATCGCCCCCTACGCTTCCTGTAGTGTATTACAGTCTGTCAGAGCGACTGTGTGGGTCATATGAACATTATAGAGCTTTTTAAATGAAACAGTAGAAGCCGTATCGCCCCCTACGCTTCCTGTAGTGTATTACAGTCTGTCAGAGCGACTGTGTGGATCATATGAACATTATAGAGCTTTTTAAATGAACCCTGTAACAGAGAGAGAGGGTAAGAGAGATAAAGTGAAAATGGGTGGAGTACAGAGTAAGACTGAGGTACTGATAAGAGAAGTGAAGATGAGAAAAGGGGGAGGAACCTTGACAGAACCAGTTCAGCAGGAACTGGTTGGCTATCGTGCTGCAGCGTGGGTGCTACAGGTTTTTATTTTTCCTTCTAGAAGCCGTTTGACTGCATCTAAATGTGTTCAGCAGTTTTTAATGGATATACAGTTTGTCAGTGAGGGAGATGTTTTGTTTACAGACAGATTCACCACTTTGTTTCCATGAGTGAGCTTATTTTTGCACAAACATCACAGAAAGTGACCTGTGATTCAGTCAGTCTCTTTAAGTTCCTCGCTACATTCTCACCTACATTATTATCCACCTTCTTCGCAACGTACTTCACTGTTCCTTACCATGTTCTTCACCACATACATCACTATTCTTCACCATGTTCTTCACCACATATTTCTCTGTTCTTCACCATGTTCTTCACCACGTACTTCACTGTTCTTCACTGTGTTCTTCACTGTTCTTCACCATGTTCTTCACCATGTACGTCGCTGTTTTTCACCATGTTCTTCACCATGTTCTTTATCACATACTTTACTGTTCTTCACCATATTCTTGACCATGTTCTTCACCATGTTATTCACTTTTCTTCACCATGTACTTGACCTTGTTTTTCACTGGTCTTCACCATGTTCTTCACCAAGTTTTTCACCATGTCCTTCTGCATGTACTTTTGTATGTTGTTCTTCACCACCTTCTTCTCTAATGATGGATAAAATTCTGGCTTGCAGGACTAAAAGATCTTCAGTTCCATCAAGTGTCCACTAAGGATGGAATGATGGACTTCAGAAAGTAAAAAAATCTATCTTCATGGCATTCATCTGAAAATGATACTTTCCTCTGATCTGTAGGTGGCACCAGTCCTCCAAGTCTTCCACTTTGTCCATTAAGGAGCAGTCATTAGGAGCCAAAGCCGATGCTCTGAGGGAGGAGCTGGAGGAGGCAGCCAATCGCGTGGAGATCTGTAGGGTAAAAAAGTCTATGGGAGATTCTATTCTCTTTCATCTGCTTTGCATTCTGTTCCAAATTGAGCTCCAGAGTTTGAGGAGTTTCTTCATGTTGCATCTGTTTTTGCTGTTTTTCAGGATCAGCTCTCAGCAGACATGTACGGTTTTGTGGCCAAAGAAACTGACTATGCAGACTATTTCCAGACGGTGCGTATGGGATCTTAATGCTGCTAAATGTGCTAATTCAGCTCATGCAGTGCCAACCTTATCTCTCTCTCCCTGATAATCTCTCTCTCTCTCCAGCTGATCGAGGTACAAGCAGAGTACCACAGGAAATCTCTAGAGCTGCTCCAGAATGTTCTTCCTCAGATTAAAGTGCACAAAGGTGAGAATAATAGATTATATTTATGTTCCTAACATCTCAGTTTGGTCCTGAATGAAATCTCTTATTAATAAATGAATAATGTGCTGCTAAACGAGTTTATCTGATGTTAAATTAGTCTCACTAATATCAGCTGAACTAATTAGAGCTGAATCACAGTGATGTTGATGTTGAGCTGATCTGAGTTGGGTTTGTGTGGACGTGTAGAGTTGTGGGTGGAGAAGCCGTGTTTCGGGAAACCGCTGGAGGACCACCTGAGCCTGACCAGCCGAGACATCGCCTTCCCCATCGAGGCCTGCGTCACCATGCTGCTGGACTGCGGCCTTCAGGAGGAGGTACAGTACACACTGCTCACCTGTACTCGCCTATACTACAGTACACACTGCTCACCTGTACTACAGTACACACTGCCACCTGTACTCACCTATACTACAGTACACACTGCTCACCTGTACTACAGTACACACTGCCACCTGTACTCACCTATACTACAGTACACACTGCTCACCTGTACTACAGCACACACTGCCACCTGTACTCACCTATACTACAGTACACACTGCTCACCTGTACTACAGTACACACTGCCACCTGTACTCACCTATACTACAGTACACACTGCTCACCTGTACTACAGCACACACTGCCACCTGTACTCACCTATACTACAGTACACACTGCTCACCTGTACTACAGTACACACTGCCACCTGTACTCACCTATACTACAGTACACACTGCTCACCTGTACTACAGTACACACTGCCACCTGTACTCACCTATACTACAGTACACACTGCTCACCTGTACTACAGCACACACTGCTCACCTATACTTGCCTATACTACAGCACACACTGCTCACCTGTACTCGCCTATACTACAGTACACACTGCTCACCTGTACTACAGTACACACTGCCACCTGTACTCACCTATACTACAGCACACACTGCTCACCTATACTTGCCTATACTACAGTACACACTGCTCACCTGTACTCACCTGTACTACAGTACACACTGTTCACTGTGCTGACCTGTACTACAGTACACACTGCTCACCTGTACTCACCTGTACTACAGTACACACTGTTCACTGTGCTGACCTGTGCTACAGTACATACTGCTCACCTATATTCACCTGTACTACAGTACACACTGTTCACCTGTACTACAGTACACACTGCTCACCTGTACTCACCTGTACTACAGTACACACTGTTCACTGTGCTGACCTGTACTACAGTACACACTGCTCACCTGTACTCACCTATACTACAGTACACACTTTTCACCTGTACTACAGTACACACTACTCACCTGTACTCACCTATACTACAGTACACACTGTTCACCTGTACTCACCTATACTACAGTACA
The DNA here is from genome assembly GCF_015220715.1 of Pygocentrus nattereri. NCBI lineage: Eukaryota > Metazoa > Chordata > Actinopteri > Characiformes > Serrasalmidae > Pygocentrus > Pygocentrus nattereri. The sequence goes on from NC_051223.1 coordinate 36,560,763, forward strand.
CACTGTTCACCTGTACTCACCTATACTACAGTACACACTTTTCACCTGTACTACAGTACACACTACTCACCTGTACTCACCTATGCTACAGTACACACTGCTCACCTGTACTCACCTGTACTACAGTACACACTGCTCACCTGTACTCACCTATACTACAGTACACACTTTTCACCTGTACTACAGTACACACTACTCACCTGTACTCACCTATACTACAGTACACACTGCTCACCTGTACTCACCTGTACTACAGTACACACTGTTCACTGTGCTGACCTGTACTACAGTACACACTGCTCACCTGTACTCACCTATACTACAGTACACACTGCTCACCTGTACTACAGTACACACTGCCACCTGTACTCACCTATACTACAGTACACACTGCTCACCTGTACTACAGCACACACTGCTCACCTATACTTGCCTATACTACAGCACACACTGCTCACCTGTACTCGCCTATACTACAGTACACACTGCTCACCTGTACTACAGTACACACTGCCACCTGTACTCACCTATACTACAGCACACACTGCTCACCTATACTTGCCTACACTACAGTACACACTGCTCACCTGTACTCACCTGTACTACAGTACACACTGTTCACTGTGCTGACCTGTACTACAGTACACACTGCTCACCTGTACTCACCTGTACTACAGTACACACTGTTCACTGTGCTGACCTGTACTACAGTACATACTGCTCACCTGTACTCACCTGTACTACAGTACACACTGCTCACCTGTACTCACCTGTACTACAGTACACACTGTTCACTGTGCTGACCTGTACTACAGTACATACTGCTCACCTATATTCACCTGTACTACAGTACACACTGTTCACCTGTACTACAGTACACACTGCTCACCTGTACTCACCTGTACTACAGTACACACTGTTCACTGTGCTGACCTGTACTACAGTACACACTGCTCACCTGTACTCACCTATACTACAGTACACACTTTTCACCTGTACTACAGTACACACTACTCACCTGTACTCACCTATACTACAGTACACACTGTTCACCTGTACTCACCTATACTACAGTACACACTTTTCACCTGTACTACAGTACACACTACTCACCTGTACTCACCTATGCTACAGTACACACTGCTCACCTGTACTCACCTGTACTACAGTACACACTGCTCACCTGTACTCACCTGTACTACAGTACACACTGCTCACCTGTACTCACCTATACTACAGTACAAACTTTTCACCTGTACTACAGTACACACTACTCACCTGTACTCACCTATACTACAGTACACACTGCTCACCTGTACTCACCTGTACTACAGTACACACTGTTCACTGTGCTGACCTGTACTACAGTACACACTGCTCACCTGTACTCACCTATACTACAGTACACACTGCTCACCTGTACTCACCTGTACTACAGTACACACTTTTCACTGTGCTGACCTGTACTACAGTACACACTGCTCACCTGTACTCACCTGTACTACAGTACACACTTTTCACTGTGCTGACCTGTACTACAGTACACACTGCTCACCTGTACTCACCTTTACTACAGTACACACTGTTCACCTATACTACAGTACACACTGTTCACCTGTACTCACCTATACTACAGTACACACTGTTCACCTGTACTCACCTATACTACAGTACACACTGCTCACCTGTACTACAGTACACACTGTTCACCTGTACTACAGTACACACTGTTCACCTGTACTACAGTACACACTGCACATCTGTACTCAGCTGTAGTAGAGTACACACTGCTCACCTGTACTCACCTGCACCATAGTACACACGTGGTGTCTTTTGGTCTGCTTTGTTCTGTTCTGTTCTGTATGTATAAACGTGTGTGTGCTTTTCAGGGTTTGTTCCGAGTAGCTCCCTCAGCCTCTAAGTTGAAGAAGCTGAAGGCCTCTCTGGACTGTGGAGTTCTGGACGTGCAGGAATATTCAGTTGACCCTCACGCCATAGCAGGTGTGTTTTATAATGTGTTTTATCATTTATGGGACAGTTTAGTAAAATGTGCACTATGATTGCTTTGATTTATTTCTGTAAGTGCATTATTTTTATTTTTGTATATTACAGAAAAGTTTTTACTTCTGTATTATTTTATACTGATATAATGTATGTACAGTAGTGACGTCTGCATCTGCATCTCCAGATTTCTGTGTTTGATTTGAGAGTTTGGATCAGTTTGCTGCTTTAGTGTGATGTGGGAGATTTTCTAAAGTGGACTGTTACAAAATAAACACACAAAGTGTAACAGCAACACTTTACTGACAGTTCCATTCCTCTACATACCCCATCTACATACCCCCCTCCACATACCCCCCATCTGCATACCCCCTCTACGTACCCCCTCTACTCACCCCCCTCCACATACCCCCCATCTGCATACCCCCTCTACGTACCCCCTCTACTCACCCCCCTCCACATACCCCCCTCTGCATGCCCCCTCTACATACCCCCCCACATACCCACCGCCACACCCCCCCTCTACTTACCCCCGCTACATACCCCCCTCTACATACCCCCTTAACATACCCACCTCCACACACCCCCCTCTACTTACCCCCCTACATACCGCCTTCTATATATCCCCCTCTACGTAACTCCCTCTACATACCCCCTCTACATACCCCTTCTATATATCCCCCTCTACATACCCACTCCACATACCCCCCACCTTTTCCACATACCCCCATATACCCCCCCCCTTCAGTGCTGATTCAGGATCAGCTCCAACTCTGTTAATGACGACCCTGTTGGTGTTGATGTTCTGCAGGTGCGCTGAAGTCTTACCTGCGAGAGCTTCCTGAGCCGCTCATGACCTTTCACCTCTACAATGAATGGATACAAGCATCTAAGTCAGTCACTAAACATGATCGATCACTGTTGATTATTTATGAATAATGACTTATTTCATAGTTTTGGTTGTAGGTTTAGTTGTAGTGTGGGTTAGTTGTAGTTTTGTTTATAATGTGGGTTAGTTGTAGTTTTTGTTATAGTGTGGGTTGTAGTTTTACTTTTAGTTTGTACTGTTGGGTATTTGTTGCTTTGGTTGTAGTTTTGGTCATAGTTTTGGCTGTAGTGTGGTTTAGTAGTAGTTTTATTTGTAGTTTTGGTCGTAGTGTTGGTACAACCCCAATTCCAATGAAGTTGGGACGTTGTCTAAAACATAAATAAAAACAGAATATGATGATTTGCAAATCCTTTTCAACCTATATTCAACAGAATACACTACAAAGACATGATATTTAATGTTCAAACAGATAAACTTTATTGTTTTTTGCAAATATTCACTCATTTTGAATTTGATGCCTGTAACACGTTCCAAAGAAGTTGGGACAGAGTCAGCAAAAGACTGGGAAAGTTGAGGAATGCTCAAAAAACACCTGTTTGGAACATTCCACAGGTGAACAGGTTAATTGGAAACAGGTGAGTGTCATGATTGGGGAGCATCCCTGGAAGGCTCAGTCGTTCACAAGTGAGGACAGGGCGAGGTTCACCACTTTGTGAAAAACTGCGTGAGCAAACAGTCCAACAGTTTAAGAACTTTTCTCAATGTGCAACTGCAAGGAATTTAGGGATTTTATCATCTACAGTCCATAATATCATCAAAAGATTCAGAGAATCTGGAGAAATCTCTGCAAGTAAGAGACAAGGCAGAAAACCATCATTGAATGGCCGTGACCTTTGATCCCTCAGGCGGTACTGCATTAAAAACCCACATCATTCTGTAACAGATATTCCCACATGGGCTCAGGAACACTTCAGAAAACCACTGTCAGTGAACTCAGTTCGTCGCTCCATCTACAAGTGCAAGTTAAAACTCTGCCATGCAAAGCGAAGCCAGATATCAACACCACCCAGAAACGCCGCCGGCTTCTCTGGGCCCGAGTTCATCTGAGATGGACTGACGCAGAGTGGAAAAGGGTCCTGTGGTCTGACGAGTCCACATTTCAAATTGTTTTTGGAAATCATGGACGTCGTGTCCTCCGGGCCAAAGAGGAAAAGGACTGTCCGGATTGTTATCAGCGCAAAGTTCAAAAGCCAGCATCTCTGATGGTGTGGGGGGGTGTGTTAGTGCCCATGGCAGGGGTAACTTGCACATCTGTGAAGGCACCATTAATGCTGAAAGGTACATACAGGTTTTGGAGCAACATCTGCTGCCATCCAAGCAACGTCTTTTTCAGGGACATCCTGCTTATTTCAGCAAGACAATGCCAAGCCACATTCTGCACGTGTTACAACAGCGTGGCTTCGTAGTAAAAGAGTGTGGGTACTAGACTGGCCTGCCTGCAGTCCAGACCGTCTCCCACTGAAAATGTGTGGCGCATTATGAAGCGGAGACCCCGGAATGTTGAGCAACTGAAGTTTTACATCAAGCAAGAATGGGAAAGAATTCCACCTACAAAACTTCAACAATTAGTGTCCTCAGTTCCCAATCGCTTATTGAGTGTTGTTGAAAGGAAAGGTGATGTAACACAGTGGTAAACACGCCCCTGTCCCAACTTCTTTGGAATGTGTTGCAGGCATCAAACTCAAAATGAGTGAATATTTGCAAAAAACAATAAAGTTTATCAGTTTGAACATTAAATATCTTGTCTTTGTAGTGTATTTAGTTGAATACAGGTTGAAAAGGATTTGCAAATCATCAAATTCTGTTTTTATTTATGTTTTACACAACATCCCAACTTCATTGGAATTGGGGTTGTAAGTTGTAGTTTTGGTCAAAGCTTTGGTTGTAGGTTTGTTTGTAGTGTGGTTTAGTTGTAGTTTTGATTGTAATTTTGTTTGTTGTATGGGTTAGTGGTAGTTTTGGTTGTAGTGTTGGTTAGTTGTAGTTTAGGTTATAGTTTTGATTGTTGTGCAGGTTGTAATTTTAGGTGTAGGTTTGGTTAATTGTAGTTTGGTTGTATTTTTGTTGAAGTGTGGATTAGTTGTAGCTTTAGTTGTAGTGTTGGTTAGTTGTAGTTTGGTTGTAGTGTGGGTTGTAGTTTTGGTCGTAGCGTGGGCTGTAGTTTTGGTCGTAGCGTGGGCTGTAGTTTTGGTTGTAGCGTGGGCTGTAGTTTTGGTCATATCGTGGGTTGTAGTTTTGGTCGTAGCATGGGCTGTAGTTTTGGTTGTAGCGTGGGCTGTAGTTTTGGTCATATTGTGGGCTGTAGTTTTGGTCATAGCATGGGCTGTAGTTTTAGTTGTAGTTTTGGTCGTAGCATGGGTTGTAGTTTTGGTTGTAGCATGGGCTGTAGTTTGGGTCATAGCATGGGCTGTAGTTTTGGTTGTATCGTGGGCTGTAGTTTTGGCCATAGCATGGGCTGTAGTTTTAGTTGTAGTTTTGGTCATAGCATGGGCTGTAGTTTTAGTTGTAGTTTTGGTTGTAGCGTGGGCTGTAGTTTTAGTTGTAGTTTTGGTTGTAGTGTGGGTTGTAGTTTTGGTTGTAGCATGGGCTGTAGTTTTGGTCATAGCGTGGGCTGTAGTTTTAGTTGTAGTTTTGGTTGTAGCGTGGGCTGTAGTTTTGGTCGTAGCGTGAGCTGTAGTTTTAGTTGTAGTTTTGGTCGTAGCGTGGGCTGTAGTTTTGGTCGTAGCGTGGGCTGTAGTTTTGGTCGTAGCGTGGGCTGTAGTTTTAGTTGTAGTTTTGGTTGTAGCGTGGGCTGTAGTTTTGGTTGTAGCGTGGGCTGTAGTTTTGGTCGTAGCGTGGGCTGTAGTTTTGGTCGTAGCGTGGGCTGTAGTTTTAGTTGTAGTTTTGGTTGTAGCGTGGGTTGTAGTTTTGGTTGTAGCGTGGGCTGTAGTTTTGGTCGTAGCGTGGGCTGTAGTTTTGGTCGTAGCGTGGGCTGTAGTTTTGGTCGTAGCGTGAGCTGTAGTTTTAGTTGTAGTTTTGGTTGCAGCGTGGGCTGTAGTTTTGGTCATAGCGTGGGCTGTAGTTTTGGTCGTAGCGTGGGCTGTAGTTTTAGTTGTAGTTTTGGTTGTAGCGTGGGCTGTAGTTTTGGTCGTAGCGTGGGCTGTAGTTTTGGTTGCAGCGTGGGCTGTAGTTTTGGTCATAGCGTGGGCTGTAGTTTTGGTCGTAGCGTGGGCTGTAGTTTTAGTTGTAGTTTTGGTTGTAGCGTGGGCTGTAGTTTTGGTCGTAGCGTGGGCTGTAGTTTTGGTTGTAGCGTGGGCTGTAGTTTTGGTCGTAGCGTGGGCTGTAGTTTTGGTCGTAGCGTGGGCTGTAGTTTTAGTTGTAGTTTTGGTTGTAGCGTGGGCTGTAGTTTTGGTCGTAGCGTGGGCTGTAGTTTTAGTTGTAGTTTTGGTTGTAGCGTGGGCTGTAGTTTTGGTTGTAGCGTGGGCTGTAGTTTTGGTCATAGCGTGGGCTGTAGTTTTGGTTGTAGTGTGGGCTGTAGTTTTAGTTGTAGTTTTGGTTGTAGCGTGGGTTTGTGTGTTTGCCTCACTGCTCTGTGTGGATGTTGTTGTGTGTTAATTGTTGTATTATAATTGTGAGCGTGGTTTGTTTGTGGGTTGTTTGCTGTAGTGAGCAGGATCAGGACAAGTGTCTACAGGCTCTTCTGCTAGTGTGTGAGAAACTGCCCAAAGCCAACAGCAACAACTTCAGGTAAGTACCAGCGTGAGACTCGCGCCGTTCAGCTGGTCAAGTTTAGTAAACACAGTTCACACTGTTTAAAGCTCGTCTACCAAACGTGTGACTCCCTGACAATGTTTCCGTCTGTCATTTCTGTAAGAGTGAAAGCTGCATTATGCACGACTAATGCAAAGTCATCAAAATCATATGCATTATATTTAGTCTATTAAAATATTTCATTTATAACTTGCGTTAATATATTAGTCAGGGATTTGCTGACTGATATAACTATTTTCTGTTATCTGATCTATTAGAGCAGGTTTGTTTTTTGCAGTAATGTTTCTGTTTCCTGTCTCCAGATATTTAATAAAGTTCCTGGCAAAGCTGAGTGAGTTTGAGGACGTTAACAAGATGACTGCAGGAAACATAGCCATCGTCCTGGGACCCAACCTGCTGTGGCCTCAGACAGAGGGGTGAAGACTTATTCACATTCACTCGTTCACACCATTCACTCACTCATATTTAACAGTTAAATACAATTGTGTGATTAATTACATGGTAATTTACTGTATATGAAGCTCTGATATTATGAGACTGTGCGTTCGGAATTCTGAGTTTTACATCTTTCAGTTCCTAAAAATTCCATAATCATGACAGAATATGAGTCTGCTGGTTTGAGTATTAATGGATGAATGTAAAATCACTGCTGATCTTTTTTCTGCTCATTCTTCTGTTTGTCTTTATTCTCAGGACTATAACAGACATGATGACAACTCTGTCCCTGCAGATCGTGAGGATCATTGAGCCCATCATACTGCACGCTGACTGGTTCTTCCCTGGAGGTGAGAGACAAACCTCAGTGTCAGACTGACCAGTGTGACCAGTCACAGTCTCAGAATGACCAGTTTGACCAGTCACAGTCTCAGAGTGTGTAGCTGTACAGTAATCTCTAATAATCTGGATTATGTGTTTTTATACTGACTGTCTCTGAAATCTGTTACATTTATAAATGATTGTGTCTTTTCTGTCAGATATCGAGTTCAATATAACAGGGAACTACGGCAGTCCAAACCACACCAACCACAACTCCGTCTACAGCTCCCTCTGCCCCGACACTGACCGCTCTGATCACACTGACCACATTGACCACAGACTGGAACACAGACGGCCACTCAGCGTCGCCACGGACAATATGATGCTGGAGTTTTACAGGAAAGACGGGTAGAACTTCATTCAGACTCTGTTCCTCCACCTGTGTTCTCCATCTGTGTGTTCTCCATCTCTCTGTTCTCTGTTTCTGTTCTCTCTCTGTTCTCTGTCTCTCTGTTCTCTGTTCTACTTTTCTGTTATTGTATTTAGGTTTGAGCTGCCGATGTTTGTGTTGTTAATCTGTAGCCGCTTTGCTGAAAATGACATTTTTTGCTTAAGGAACGTTTTTCCTAGTTAAAGACCCGCGTGCGTTCTCACCCAGCAGAGCTCAGCTGACGCTCCATTCAGATCACGTTTGACTTTGTGTCAACGTGTGGTTGGTTAGTGTAGTGGGTAACACCTCTGCCTTCTACACTGTAGACTGGGGTTCAATCCCCACCTGGGTAAACACCCTACACTATACCAATAAGAGTCCTTGGGCAAGACTCCCAACACCACCTTCACCTACCTGTGTAAAAATGATCAAATTGTAAGTCACTCTGGATAAGAGCGTCAGCCAAATGCCATAAATGTAAAAAATGTAAAAAAACTTTCAGAGCCTCGTTAGTGTGGCCGTCTCAAAACAACCGGAGACGCAAATTTCACTGTTCTGGAAAACAGCAGGCATTGTTCTGTCGGCACAGCTGACTGACTGCAACCAACAGATATCATTTATTACAACTGAAACACAATAACATCCCAATATGCTGCTCATAAACAGAGTCAGGGGATGTTTTTGGTTCTCTGGGTTCCACTATTACATAAAATATCCCTATAAATGAGGAGGAAAAAGTTCAGTGTGTCGACATGGCATCTGTTCATGAGTTGAAAACATCCTGCCCTTCAGTTAAACCATTACCGCCAGCCCAAACCCTTCTAATAATTAAACCAACAAGAACAATAAAAGTATCTCATTTCCATTCAGTTAATGAAGTGAAACATGTCATAAGAAAGTATTTGTCAAAGTATTCACAAATTTGTCCTTCAGATGTCAACTTCACTATTTATTATTTATCTCAGAAACTGTGTTTACTTATGAGTCTTTATAACAAATAATGAGGAACATGGAGGGTGCAAACCTCTGACTGCTGCTGTAATTCTGCTCATTTTTACTTCATAGACATTTTGGGCTTTACTAGAGTAGATTTACATCATTTTCCTCATACTGTTCATCTCTGTTCACCCGCTGTCTGAAACGCTCTGTTAGAGCTCCTGTGTCTTTAAGCCCTGCCCCCCGATGAGCCCAGTGTGCTCTGACTGGTCTGCTTGCCCACCCTGTTCTGATTGGTCAGCCTCCTGAGCGGTTCCGCCCCATCCTCCTGTAACAAAGGAAAAGGGCTGGAATTCCAACAAGGCCTTTCAGTCAGCTGAGAAAAGTGGATTCTGTGGGAGAGAGTTTCTCTCAGTGGAGGCAACGCTGAGCTTTGGGACTCTGCAGAACGTTTACGTGCACAAAAGCTACAACACACTGAAAGCAAAAGGAGAAAAAGAGTAACGTCTTTAAATTTATATTAAAATACTGAAAGCTCTTATAGACACCCCATGTGTTCTTTTATTCCCTTCTTATTTTCACTCTCACTGTTTAAATGTGTTTAACTGAAGATTTTCTCCTCCTAATGCAGCATCAGGAAGATACAGAGGTTCGTTTATCTTCTCACTCACAATCACAGTCGTCATTACAGCACCAGACCCTCTGCACTTACACTGAACCTTCTGTACAGACACCTGTAACCATGCTCGATACACACACACAGAGAGCTACGACATGAGAAAGACATGAAGCTGGAAAATTTAACAGAACAGAACCGAATGAATGAAAATGAGAAATGAATGAATGAAGAGGAGGTAAAAGTTGTGTTTAGCTGAGTGATTGTGAGTGTGAATGACTTTTAGCTCTAATCCCAGTGACCTGATTGGCCTGCCTGTATATGTGTGTGATCTGATTGGCCATGTGAAGTGATCTGATTGGCCAGTAAGTGATCTAATTGGCTGTGTGAGTGATCTGTTTGGTCTTGTGAGTAATCTGATTGGCTGTGTGTGTGTGATCTAGTTGCCCACGTGGGTGATCTGATTGGCCAATTGAAGTGATCTGATTGGCCGTTTCCGTGGTTTCAGTATGGGTGTGCGTGTGATGGACAGCTCCTGGGTTTCCCGCAGAGGCTCTTCTTCCTCTTCGTCCCAGAAGAGTTCGTCCACGCCTCCCTCTGATTCACTAATCCCTGAGCAGCTGGGGGAAAGCTTCACCTCCCCCACCCAAACTCCACCCCCTAATAGCAGTGACAGGACCAGGTAAGAGACCCCTGACCCCAGACCTCCCCACAACCCTGCAGTACCTAAGATTCACACCATACTGTCCTCATCCTGACCCCTCTGAGTTCTCATTGTCGTGCCTTTCTGATGTTTAGTGGAGGCCTGTGCAGGGCAGATTCTTTAGTCCCACAAAATTTCATCCTGCAGAAAATCTTGTTTGTCACGCACCTGCATGAAAGCCAAACATTTTGTCCCAGCCACAACGTAAACCTTCTGTCCCGCTCCCACCCGCAATCCCGTATAACTGGTTTCCATCTATGTTATGACTGCCATCAGTACAGATCTACAAAAACTAGGGGTGGCACTGTGAGAGAGAGAGAGAGAGAGAGAGAGAGAGAGGGAGGTCATTACCCACCTCCCCCCTTTGTTTAGCTCTAATGTAGTCTAATGCAGCTAACAACCAGTGGAAGCCCAGTAAGTAGCACCAATTGTCAATTGTCCATTTAAAAGGGAACTCCACTGATTTTTCAAAAACTTCTCACAATAATTGACTCTGTTTACAGCTGTTTATTCAGAGTGTTTTGGTGTGAAACGCTCCGCTCTAGAGAAACTTACTGAGTCAGAATTGTTCACAGTGGTGATAGGAACCGGACGCCCGCCTCTAAAAGCTCCCTCAATACACATGAAATGGTTATGATGACTGAGACGCTGTTTTATGATAGTTTTGAGAACTTAAACTCCATTCATGGTGGAGGGATACATGCAGGCCTCTGTGAGGCAGAATTGTCCCCAAAGAAAACGTATTATTTCAGATTTTCCACTATTTTCCATCAACTCATGTAGGTTCTCTGGTGGTTCTGGATGGTAAATAAAATGTCTATATTTGTGTTGTAGTCATGGCGACCCCTGGTTCTTATCACCACCACTGTAAAGACATCTGAACCGTCTCACACCAAACCCCTCTGAATCACTCTGTTTACACCTCACACACTGAACTATGGGGGAATATTGAAAAATTCCCCTTTACAACAAAAGCAAAACCAGTTAGCTCTCTGGATAAGCCCCGCCTCCACATCTTATGTGATACTTTATTATTATAAACCAACCACAAATGTTTCGCATCACAGTAAATTTAACCATTTATCATAAATTAGATAATAATATTTAGGACGTGCCAGTCTACAAAATTCTGTCTCATCAATCATTTCAATATTTACTTTTTGCTATTTTCCATCACACCCTCATCTGCACTTCCTGTAGTTCATAGCTCCGCTAGGGGGCCTCACCGTCTGGATGTCGGTGCTGAGGTCAGGATTGTCCAGTCAGCTTTTCAAAAGTCCAGCAGATTAACGCAGTAGAGTCAGGAGCTTGACGTGGAAAGACTGGACACTCCTGATCTGCAGGCTGTTACACCAGATCAGGCATGACCACAGCAGGCATTCTGACCTCTTCTCTGATCTCTGATGGACTTTACTGTGTGGTGTCTTAAGCTGTATGACTCACTGTTATATGTAAACATGGACTAAAGTACATTATTAGAGTGAAACACGGCAGAACCAGAAACCTGAACGTTGTGTTTTAGTTCATGTTTATAGAAACAGAGTCAGTTTAGCAACTTTAGTCGTTGAAGATCAGTAAGTGTTCGGTGTTTCACTCACTACAGTGAAATATATCTTGACTGAGATTTTTAATGCAGGAAAAAATATCTTTAGTTCATTTACTTTTTAATTTTTACTCTTTACACTCGTTTAATATACTCTGTTGTTCTGTTCCGGAATTGTGAATGAAGACATTAATCTGAAGGTTTTCTTTGATGTTTTGGGGAAGATTAA
>NC_051223.1:36577615-36642615 GCF_015220715.1 Pygocentrus nattereri
AGACACTGAGTTGCCAGTTTATTAGGTACAGTTTATTATCTGGTAGCGTGACGCCTGTTTTGGCCCTCAGTACCGTTCGCATGAATTGACAGTCATTGAAATGACTGTGTTGGGCATTTAGTGTAAATTAGGCAGCTGCACAGTTTGGCTGTCTTGCTCAGACGGCCCTTTCCACCTCATGCCAAAGACGCTCAGCAGGGTTCAGATTCGAGCTGAAAGCTCACTGTTACGTTTCTGGAGTCTTTCTGTGATGTGAGGATTAATGACACTGGAAGTGACCATCTGAGTGAAGAGATCAGCAGCACTGCTCGTGTACTCTGTGCCGTTTAGACGTTCTTCAGTGGGCATCAAATGTCCTAATGTATCCTGTAAATACACACCATCACACTTCCACCCCCGGCCTACACTGTTCACACTGAGCAGGATGGATTTATGCTGCATGAAACTGTAACCCTTCCATCAGCACAAAACAACAGGAACCTGAATTAACTTGAGCAGGACAGGATTTTCTTTCCATTTTTCAACTTCGCTCCACTTTTCAACTTTACTCCTCAACACTCTGGTTCTCATGGCTGTGATCAGCATAGAACCGTTCTAAACTCCTCACTGGTCCAGACTTCAAAATTTCTTTTTTTTTTATTGATTTTTTCCCGATTTTCTCCCCAATTTAGTCGTTTCCAATTCCACCTGCTAGTTAGGACTTCCCCAATCACATGATACTACCAGTGCTAGGAGGGTGAAGGCAGCACAGGCTTCCTCAGAGACCTGTGAAACCAGCCACTGCTTCTTTTACGGGTCACGCGACGTCACGTGACAGCAGAACGTGCTCGGAGGAAAGCGCCGACCGCCAGATCTGTTACGTCAGCTAACAGACGCCTGCGCTGACCAGCATCACATTAAGTGATGGGGGGAGAAGAGGGGGCTATCCTACCCAACTGGAGAGCGTGAGGCTCTCTTGGACTCCCGGCTATGGATGGCTGTCGCATCACCAGGGATCGAACCCGCAATCTCCTGATGACGCGGACAACGCTTAGACGCTTAGATTCAGGCGTTTTCACAAAGCAGCTTTATAGAAAATCATCGGCAATAAAAACTCTCTAAGAGTAAGGGGAAGAACTACTGAGGAAACAGGACTCAAAAAGGGAACCCATCCTCCTCTGGTCAACACCGGATAGCAAACGATAACACCACAAGCAAAATGAACAGAGAATAAGATTTGAACTGCGTGATGTGTGACTTTTTCAAATGTAGTTTGAGACAGGAGGATAGTAAAGACAGTGGCAACATACCTTCCTGTAGAGCAGCTGGTCAAACTGGGTTCCTACTGCGCCACAGCTCTGCACTCTCAACTTATATTTACGCCGTTTCACAGATTCTCTTTTCTAGAGTTACTCACTAAAGTGCTGTGTTGTCCATTCAGAGAATGCAACTGTAGTTATTACAGAAACAACAGAGTCCAAACTTCAGTTCAGATGTTGCCAAAGAACAAGAGTCAGAGCTGAAACCCAGAAAAGACACAGAATACAGAATTAAGACAGAATAAATGCAAATTAGCGTTCTTTGCTTTCTGCACGAAAAGATGGTCTTTGGTCTGTGTTTGGATGGTGAGCGACGTGCTGTTCAGACAGCCAGTGGATGTTCGTTCTTCCACCTGGACTCGGGAGTCCTGGTGCTGGAAGGGTTCTAGGTATGGATTGAGTTTTGACCCATCAGGTAGGGAGGGGCTGGTCGCAAGACGAAGTCAGTGAAGGAACCTAGCGGTGGAGCGACAGGAGATTGAAGACAAGCAGTGCTGCTGCATTCTGGATCAGCTGAGGGGCCTGATTGGTCAGCACAGGAAGATCAGCCAGGAGCGAGTCTTGCCTTGAGATGATCAGAGACTGAAGGGGCACCTGGAAGGACTTCCTGGAGAGAAACGCTCGAAAAAGGACAAACTTGCAGGTCAGGCTTACAGCTTGAGCTGAGAACAGTAACTGATAACTGGTCATCCATAATCTCAGCAAGGCTTTGTGCATCTTCAGATGAGGTGACCAAGCAATGTTAGGACCTGTAGTTCCAGGGATGAACAGTAGCTCAGTCTTGCTGGGATTCAGATAAAGGTGGCTGTTATCCATAAAGAGACATCAGTGAGACATGATGAGGTGCACCTGGAAACCTGAGAGTCAGAAGGTTGTTGAGGGGGCTAGGAGAGCACTTCCCTCATTAGGTGGTGCGTTTTGAGAATTCTAAACTCTGACACTCTAGAGTTCAGTCTGGCCTGATTCAGCTTATAGATGATCTTGGTTCAGGTGTGTTAGATCTGGGCTGGAAGTCTGCAGGAAGGTGGATCACATTTTTACATTGCATGCCTGTCTGTATGTGCAGTACTCACCTATTATCTACACCCTGCCGTGGACATGATCTGCCATGCGTAGCTTCATGTCCTATTTGGCCACCAGTGATGTGTGATAATCCCACTTCACCACTGTTGCTGTGCTTCCGAAGTTTTCTTCCGCTGATCCAGAATCCAGAGGTTTAATTTCCCGCCAAACTGTACCTCATCCTGGAGCTTCGCTGGCTGCCTTCCTCCATACTGCGCCCCAGTACTGATCAGGGTGGAATAACTAAATGTATAATTAAGTATCATTCATTTTGATGGAAAAAGGAAGTCATTTTGATTTTGTGGAGCATTGGAAATGCGGCCTCAGGGTTATTGTTGTCCATTTGTCCATTCTAAAACGATTAATAAGACTGAATGGATGAAATGAAACAGGTGTGTAGAAGCAGGTAAAACATAAAACTGCGTTGCAGGAACCCATTAACTGTCATTCTTTGCATTTACACTTAGTTGTTGTATTTTTAAAAAAACGTTTGTGTTTTCATTATTTTCATTCATTTTTGCTGATTTGCTGTCCATGAAGGTCTCTGTTTCTACAGCCAGCTCACCCCCACAAGGTGGCGTTGGTTTGCCTTAAATTTACTGTTGTTTATGAATAACAAATACAAAGTGGCAACAAATATAAGCAAACAAGTGGGGGTCCTAGAACAGAGCCCTGTGGAACACCACAGTTTTCTTTCATACATACAGCAAAATGTGGTTTCACCTACACCACAAAGTAATAATCAGTTCATTTATCTCCAGCAAGGTTTTCTAGCCTGTCTGCTGTATCTGTGTGGTGTATGTTGTTAAACTCTGCACTGAGATCAGACTGTATGAGCAAAATCATGTAAGAGTGAAAGATGATCCTCAGCTGTGCTGATGAGACCTGACTGAAATATTTAGTAAGTTACGTTAATGAGCTGAACACACCGCAGAATCTGAGTTGTCTCCTGATCTGCTGTGTAAAAGCTCAGTGCTGTACTGAGCTGCTGTAACTCTGTAGTCACAGGTTTTTGGTTACTGTTGTCATCAGTAACATGGAAAGTAAATGATTACTGTACTGAGCTCAGGTGCCATGAGACATTTTGACAAAAGGAATAATAAAAGTAAAAACAAATTTAAGCTTCTAAAAATAAAATAGAGCAGAATCTTCAAAATTCCTTCTTCATGTTTCTTGTCATAAGAGGGTTTGAGAACATTTAATTAAAAAAATCCCATATTTTCAATAACGTGTTCTCAGACTTTTGGACTAAACAAACAACTGAATGTTAAATTCAGTACTGACACATCAGCCCTCACTGCTCCAGTGCAGAGATGATGATGATTAATAATAATAATAATAATAATAATAATAATATTCAGAACTAGAACAGCTCAAATATGTTTGTTATGGTGTTCTGTCATTTGTTTAGCTGTTCAGTGATGTGACGGACACATCGTTTATTTACATTCCTCATTTCGCCCTGTTCCTTTTTTTTTTCTCTCTCATTTTCCTGCTTTCTGTTTCTTGCTGCTGTAGATTCTGTGCTCAGTCCAGATCTTCCCATCATTAACATTCAACCAGATGTTCAGGACGGGAGCCCTAGCACCCCCATCAGGACGTCTGGAACACTGTCTGAATCAGAGGATGAATGTGAGAGCACTAAACTCTGACCTGATGAGAGTCCATTACAGCCCAGTTCTCCGCTCTCCATTAGTGACCAATCACTCCTCCAAACATTCACCAGCTCCGCCAACCAATCCGATTGCAGAAACGTCGTTACACGGAACGAGGATTAAATACGAGTTATGTGTAAGTTATCGGTGTAACTAATATAAAGGAATCAGTGGATATTTTTTTACTGCGGCCTTCGTTTATCAATGTTTTATTTATTTATTATGTTTATTAACCTTATCTGAGATGTTGCAGTTGCCTTGAATTGAACATTTGACAGTTCAGTGAAGTTACAGTTGAGTTTGTAATGACCTGATCAGTCAGTCCGACACGAGATTCAAACCGCCTAAACTGTATTTCTGTAATAAACGACACCAACATTACAAAATGTTACATTCAAATCCTAAAGAGCGCCATCTAGAGCTGAATGTTAGTCTAGTATATTTAAATAACTACAGCAGGTCTGACTGGACACCTTCATCAACACCAGGTTTCAGACCTCTGCGTCCGCTTACATGGCTATTAATATTTATATTAATGATTGCACTAGAACATAGTCGATATTTACAAAATAATAATCATGATAAAGTGTCCTTTAAGTCAGTGCTAAGGACTTCATTAGGTGGCGATACTGGCGGCTAAAGTCTTTCAGTGTAGTTTGACTTCCAGCTCTGAGTGGAAGTTGCTTTCATGAATTATTTCCCGACTAATGAAGAATGTTTGGCCTTGTGTTTTGCAGAAAAACAGACCCTCTTACATGCTAGTTTCAGCTCTCAGGATCAGATGTTTGTGTGAAAGGAGTCTCATTCACACTCACACTTTCAGCAGCTCTTCACCAGAACAGCATACGGTTCTAATCACGTTACAGATGCTGGTGGATGGACAGCTGGGAGTTTTGCCCACTTATCGGGGCTCTGATTAGCGTAATGTGTTGTGTATGTGAGGAGAGAGAACCGAAGCTCAGTCTGGCAGCAGTTCTGCCCACTACACTAAACTGACCACTCCATCACACTACAGTGTAGAATTTCACCTCTGCAGAAGGTTTTAGTGGGAAATATGTGCCGGTGGTTATTAGCAGGTCGGCCTTGGAAACTGAACGCTGAATTTTGCGCATCGCCGTCGCATTAAGGCACATTTTTCTCAATATTACATCTGAGTGTTTATCTGTCAGTGGTAGAAATATTAGAACCATTTCTAAATGAAGTAAACAGTTTGTGTCTGTCACTTAAGTGCTTCTCACTAATATTTCCAGTATCTCTAATTCTCATGTAGAAATTCAGTCTGTATATAGAAACATGTATTTACTCTATTAGAGATAAAAGAATATCTAAGAATATAAATATACATGCTGGCGCTATTTTTAGTACGTCCACTACGCTGTCCGCTATGCTCTCAGACAGGCTTTATGATGAGATTACGGTACTTTTATTTTGTATTGCAGCACGCCTACTAATTTAAAGTGGCAGGAAATGGAAGAGTTCCAGTTTAAATCTCTGGGCTCACTTTGGACTGACGTTCTGTGATGTTCACTGAAGGTCTAAACTGAGCTGATCAGTCTGCTGTGAATTTGAGGTAACATTAACAAATTCTGCAGAAGTTGTAAACCACTCTGCGTTATTCTCGTGATCCCCTCACAGCCTGGCATTTTTAAAACTTCAACTCAAAAATATAACTAAACACTTTAATACACGATGCCTGTAGGGGGCGATAGTACAATAGTGCAATAGTACCTCATAAAATACAAAGCATTAACTGTCACTGTAAATAAATGACTACTACATCAAGTAGTTATTTATTTACAGTATCTTTCTTAAACTGCTGCTCTGTAATGGTACTGAATGCAGTCCAGCAGCGATGTTGACTGCCCTTAAATGGTGGCGCCATTGACATGCCTGACTGGACCCAACGCGGCATCTAGGCATGTGTATCTGTGCGATTGAGTGAGCAAACTATGCTGAAGCAGAGATTTTTTGACAAAGCATGTTAAACAGCAGGGCTGGCACTAAAGGTTAGAGGATAGGGGGCTAACCTTGTGCTGGGGGCCGGGGGTCTGGGGGCATGGTCCCCAAAAAGAATTGTTTTAATGGATGGCCCCAAAATGCTTATAATGCACTTTTAGAGCAACAACAGCAAGAAAATGTCGAGTGATAAGAAAATGAAAGCATGGTTATTTGGTCAAACCGGCCTCCAGTAGAGCTGCCTCTTCATAGTTTGTATTAATCACAGAGACAGCAACACTGCTGTGTCTGATCCACTCGTACCAGCACAACACACGCTAACACATCATAAACATCAGTGTTACTGCAGTGCTGAGAATGATCCACCACCCAAATAGTACCTGCTCTGTGAGGGTCCATGGGGGTCCTGACCACTGAAGAACAGGGTAACAGTATCAGAGAAACAGATGGACTACAGTCTGTAACTGTAGAACTACAAAGTGCAGCTATACAGTAAGTGGCTGATAAAATGGACCATGAGCATAGAATGTACGTTGAATGTAAATGTAAACTTTATTAAGCCGAGTGACAAACAGCTGCAGTAGAACATTCAGATTTATAATAAATAATAATGAAAAACAGCCTCAACAGACTTTACCTCAGTGTTCAGAGGCTCATCAGCAGGAATGAATGCTGTTCGTCCATCAGTCTTGAGTGTTTCTGCCTCCGCAGAGTTTCTGTCTCTCAGTTTCTGAGAATCTGAGTTTCTGCTCTAACTCTGTAGATATTAGCGCAGTGCGGCGCTGCTTTGTGCCATAAAATGACCAAAAACACAAATAAATTAATAACGATTAATCAGGGCTATCGTGGCAGTTCCAGCAGGTGAAAATGACCTAGAACCAGAACCGTATGTTCTGTTGGTTCCTTGTTAGGTGAGTTTTTCTTCCTTGTGCAGAATATGGCTCTGAATCACTAACGCAGATTTAAAGAGGGAAACTTTCTCAGTATCAGCTTTAACGTCGAACTGAATCAGGTTCAATTTGTCTCTTTAATGTGTGTCGTGATTTGCTGGTTTGGTAAATGAAGAAAGCCACACTTTGATGTTTTCAGCATGTTGATGTGAAGCTGAAGGTGAACTGAGTGTCAGTGCGTGTTGATGGTTGTGAAGAAAAAGCCACTTTAGATTCTCGTCTGTATTATGTGCTGTGAATGAAGCTCACTGTAATGTAGGAACACGGGTGTTGGGGTGGGTGGGTCCTGGGGGGGGTGAGTGTCAGGTGATGTGTTTCAAGTTAAAAGTGACTTAATTGTAATTACTATCTGTGAAAAAACACACCTCAAAACACAAAGTACAACCAGAACGTATCAACACAGACACCACGAGGCTGAAATCGGCTTCTTATCAGAACTTCCAGTTCCACCTTAAATGATGCAGCTGTTGCCTGTTTACCATTTAAGGTGGAACTGAAAATGCCGATAAGAAGCTGGCGCATAAGAACTGAAGTTTGGCTTTTAAAAACACTGAAAACAGACGAACGTCACAAGAAATCACAGCTTTGTGATTGAAATCATTTGTAATCTAGCATCTATATTTAATATTTTAATTGAATAATATTTCTCACTGGAGAGTCTATAAGGATGTTGGAATATATGTTTATTGTTTTTAGTCGTTCTGTAGAGAAACGTTCTCCACAGGCGGGTAACGTTGTTTTATTATAAGAACACACTTAAAAATAAAGATGCCTAAAGGGTTCTATGTATGATGCCTTAAAAATTGATCTCCGAAGAATCATCCATTATGAGGTTCTTTGGAGAAATATTTTGTGAACATTTAAGTTTAAACAACCGTCGCTTAATGGAAAGTTTCTAGGAAGAACCCTCAAACTGGTAAGGAACTCATGTGAACCTTTTGAATGTAGTGGTTTAGGGAACCAAACGTGGTTCATCTGTGGCATCATTCAGAGAACCCTTTTGAAGCAAAACTAAATGACCTGCAATGAGATGGTTCCTCTGGATGACCTCACTCAGATATGAGGTTCTGTTTGCAAATCTGATCAACATGTTTGATGATTCTCATTACAAGGAACATGAAACACATTGATATAGATTTGCGATGCTTTTTGCAGGAAGAATCTGCTGCTCAATCTGCTCTTTACTGTAGCGTAATAATCTGTTAGAAGATGCTGTAAGAATCATTTAAAGGTTCCGAGGACACACCTGAAAGCTAGAACTCAACGCAGCACATGACCGGTATGAATTTGTACAAACGTTATTGTAAACCTTTCTTCTCTTTTGTCTGGTTCTGTTTGTCTAATGTGTTTTATTTGCAGTTTAAACCGAACAAAAAGTGGCCAAACAAAAACGGACACTGTGCAGCGTTCAGGATTCTCGAGATCTTAAGGCCTTATTTCTGATTTGTTTTGTTTTCGGAAAGGAGCAGCGTCTGTCTGTGCAGCTCTGCAGTCTCAAAGACGAAAGAGGTTTTATTAATAATGTCCTGATGCCTCAACAGAATGTGATATTGATTTAAAAATGTATTTTAAATAAATCAATGCAGAAGAAAATCTCTTTCATGGCTGTTTTAATGAAATCATTGCGTTAATGTTGCTTTTGTGCCCATGAACACAGATCAGAGCTTCCGCAGCTGGAATCAGATGAAACACCTGTCAGCAGTGCTGGACAGTAACTCAGTAAATGTAATTAGTTTCTGTACTTTAGTATTTTTGGTGTATCTGTACTGAAGTTTCTCCATTTCTGGGCGACTTTTTCCTTTCACTCCACTACATTTCAGAGTCTAATATCCGACTTTTTCCTCCTACATTTTGAGAAATCTGTCGTTCCTTTTGGTTTCTGTGTGTATAAAAACGTCACATGTCAAAACGAAAGAAGCGCAAAGCCAGAGCACCAATCAGGGCCCAGCGGTCACTTTGTTTAGAGCTGGTTTTGACCTGTTGGTCATACCGACCCAGTGCAGCACACGGTTCAACGTCAGCGCAGCAGCGTAAAACTTTGGGAGAGTCTGTTCAACATAAATGATGAACTAACCTAACTTTGTGTAAATAGAGCACAATATAGAAATATGTCCACATATGCAGTCGAGACTGACGCGGCTTTTTTCTGAATTTCTACAAACACCATTTCATTTTATAGTAAATGAGTTTGGGCTGGTTTATGTTTATGAACAGACGCCTACAGATCAACATAGTAAAGGAGCTCATCTGTGATCCTGAGTTTAAAGCCAGTTTTTATTCAACTTAAACTTGGAACTAAGTTGTAAATAAATCTGAAACTGAAACTTTGCTTGTGTGTAAAAAGTGATTTCAGAGCCACTCGGTTCTCCCTGATGGAAACTGTTTACCTTCAGTGTTTTGTGCTTCTGATCATTTTAATAGACGTCAGCGTCACTAATTAATGACGTTCTATTAAAAGACTGGTTTACCAAGAGAGACGCTGGAGGACTTTCACCTGAAATGAGTTCATGAAGCCAGTCTGGTTATAAAAATGATAACAGGACATCAGAGCCAGAATGACTCTTTTAGTACTTTTACTTTATACTTAAGTACATTTGAAGGTAAATACTTTAGTACTTTTACTCATGTGGAGGTCTAAAGGGAGGAACTTCTACTTTTACTGGAGGAATATTTTACCTTGGGGGTCTCTACTTTAACTTGGGTACATGATTTGTGTACTTCGTCCACCTCTGGCTGTCAGATTTTGTGCTGCTTTAGTGGAACTGAGCAGTAAATACAAATTTACTTCTGTGAAGTTAGACATGTGACGAAGTCTCTGAGGTGGAGTTTCAGTAGATTTGGACTCGTTTGGTCCTCGTGCTGATCTTCATGTTTCCTTAGATTTTAGAGCATGAAGTACAGAAAAGCCTCCAAGTAGCTGCTCCACCGAATGTCCCTATATAATTTCACCACAAGGGGTGTTTCACATGACTACGAGGGTCAGAAAATCCTCACCACAATAGCTACAAATGCATCAAAAGATAGAGAGGGTTCAGATGTGTGACACCATCAAAGAAACATCACAGAGCTTTCATGAAACACGACGTCCTTTCAGTCTCTACAGAATGTACTGCATGTGCCTTTTATCCTCCGCTTGGCAAACCGGTGATTTGCTTACAATGACTGACCAGAGACTGAACTTGTCCAGCTCTACAGACATGAAAGGAGGATCTGTGTTTGGTCTGTTAGCAGGTCAGTCAGTCATGATTTGCTTCTCTCATTCTCCTTTGATCTTCTTACACAGTTGAAAGAAGCAATGCTGACTGAACTCCTTAACCAAACAGTCCAAAACTGTTATTGTGAATTTTAATTAGAGATTTTGGAATTTATCTTCTACTTTGTCTGTCCAGTTTGTTTAGTTTGCTGATCCCACGCAGTCCAGAGTGAAATTACAGAACAACTTTAGATCATTTTAATTGTTTTAGTCATTGTTAATAACACATTAATGAAATGAACTTTTTTTTTATTTGAAATACACTGTATTGCCAAAAGTATTCGCTCGTCTGCCTTCACATGCATATGAACTTGAGTGAGATCCCATTCTTAATCCATAGGGTTTAATATGATGTCAGCTCACCCTTTGCAGCTATAACAGCTTCAACTCTTCTGGGAAGGCTTTCCACAAGGGTTAGGAGTGTTTATAGAAACTCTTCCAGAAGTGCATTTGTGAGGTCAGACGCTGATGTTGGACGAGAAGGCCTGGCTCACAGTCTCCGCTCTAATTCATCCCAAAGGTGTTCTATGGGGTTGAGGTCAGGACTCTGTGCAGGCCAGTCAAGTTCTTCTACACCAAACTCACTCATCCATGTCTTTATGGACCTGCTTTGTGCACTGGTGCGCAGTCATGTTGGAGCAGGAAGGGGCCGTCCCCAAACTGTTCCCACAAAGTTGGGAGCATGAAATTGTCCAAAATCTCTTGGTGCTGAAGCTTTAAGAGTTCCTTTCACTGGAACTAAGGGGCCCAACTCCTGAAAAACAACCCCACACCATGATCCCCCCTCCACCAAACTTTACACTTGGCACAGTGCAGCCAGACAATTACTGTTTCCTGGCAACCGCCAAACCCAGACTTCATTGGATTGCCAGATGGAGAAGCGTGATTGGTCACTCCAGAGAACTCGTCTCCAGTGCTCTAGAGTCCAGTGGCGGCGCTTTACACCACTGCATTCCACGCTTTGCATTGCGCTTGGTGATGTAAGGCTTGGATGCAGCTGCTCGGCCATGGAAACCCATTCCATGAAGCTCTCTATGCTGTTCTTGAGCTGATCTGAAGGCCACATGAAGTTTGGAGGTCTGTAGTGATTGACTCTGCAGAAAGTAGGTGACCTCTGCGCACTATGCCCCTCAGCATCCGCTGACCACTCTGTCGTTTTACGTTGCCGACCATTTCGTGGCTGAGTTGCTGTCGTTCCCAATCACTTCCACTTTGTTATAATCCCACTGACAGTTGACTGTGGAATATTTAGCAGTGAGGAAATTTCACGACTGGACTTGCTGCACAGGTGGCGTCCGATCACGGTACCATGCTGGAATTCACTGAGCTCCTGAGAGCGACCCATTCTTTCACTAATGTCTGTAGAAGCAGTCTGCAGGCCTAGGGGCTCGGCTTTATACACCTGTGGCCATGGAAGTGATTGACACCTGAATTCAATGATTTAGATGGGTGACTGAATACTTTTGGAAATATAGTGTAACTTTAAATAAGTTTAATAATACTACTATAAAAAAACATAATTCAGCTAAACACCCATTTTTAGATTAAGAACATGAAATTTGATTAAATCTAGCAAGTTAATCTCACGGGCATCGTTCTGTCTAGTCTGCCAACTGCAAAGTGGTATTTTTTGCTTTTGTACAGATTTGAACTTACTTAATTACTTACGATTATAATAAAAGAATAATGTTTTTCAATAACCAAACACATTTCCGTTCTGAAAACACTTTGAAAAGGACACATTTATTAAAAAGTTCACATTAATGAGAACATTGCGGTAAAGGTGACTGTGGTGGTCTCCCTGCTGAGACGTCATCTGATCCTCGGAGGTTCTGTTTAACTTCGACAGTAAGAGACTATCAGTGAAACACTGATATTACCATAACACATTATTATATTTAAGCTCTTATTTCATACAGTGATATTAGCAAACTTAAGCCAATGTAGCAGAATCTGTGGCACCAGCCGGACCAGCTCAGCATGGGGGAACCACCACACCGGAAATGAGGATCACCATAGTCACCACATCATCACATTAGCCATTGCAGTAGTTACAGTTAGCAGATTCACAAAAAATGGATTGGTCTGATTAGTTCTCTTTTGACCAAGCAGGTTTTTTAAAAGGTATAAAGAACAGAAATATCTCCAAGAGTGACTGGTCACCTGTACACCATCAACCAATCACATGGCAGCAGCTTAATTCATTAAATCCTGTAGACCATGGGTCAGCGGGTCGGGGCTTCAGTTAATGCTCATATCAATCGTCAGAATGGAGACAAAACTGATCTGAGTGAGTGAGTTTGCTGTTATTGTTGGTGGTTTATTATTTCAGAAACTGCTGAATTGAGATTTTCACTCTCAACCATCATAGCCACCACAGCGAGTGGCAGATCTGTGGATGAGAGGTCAACGAAGAATGACCAGACCTGTTAGATTTGATAGAAACATTACAGAACTTCTTTTACAACAGTAGTGATCAGTAAGGCGTCTGTAAAGGCAGAACACGTCGTTGAGGCAACTGTGCTACATCAGGAGAAGACCACATCGGCGTCCACTCCCGTCGGCCAAGAACAGGCTTCAGTGGACACAGGTTCACCCAAACTGGACAGCTGAAGGGCAGAGAAGCACGGTCTGGTCTGATGAGTCTGGATGTCTGCTGCCTCATGCAGATGGAAGAGGCAGACTCTGGCATCAACCGTCTACATCCAAGAAGCGAACCTGCCTTGTGCAAACAGCTGAAGCTGTGGTGGGGGTGTAGCGGTGGGGGTGTAATGGTGGGAGGATGCTTTCTTGCCACATATTTGGGTCAAGATCAAGGTCCTAAATCAAGATCCAAAATAAACCCAAACGTTATAACAAGACTTGGCTACAATATGGATATTAAATATTTAACCCATGCTTTAAGACAGAAGAAGACCGAGCTGATTCCTCTGTGCTGCAGTTGTTCCTCATTTTCTGTTCTTTATTTCACTTGGCAGAGAGACATTTGCATGCAGTGGACACATACCACAAGATATGAGGTGAGGTATTTCAGCGCGGTTTCCTTAATATGTTCCAAGCGCTCAGTACATCAGGTATGACCCACAGTGCCGACTGTCCCTGAGTCCTGAGTATAGCAGGACTGATCCATCAGCCTGGGGAGTTCAGGTCCAGCACACCTGTTTCTAATGTCCAGATGCCCCTGAAGGCCTTCATTACCTGGATCAAGTGGTGTAGTTCAGGCGTGGAGCTAAACTCTGCCAAGTGGCAGATCTCCAGGACTGAGCAGCCCTGGAATACAGCAACACCAAAACAAAAATTTGGGTCTTCACTCCAACAGAGCAGGAGGTCACCTGTTGAAATGCTTCAAGACTAAGACCAACTGATTAAACAAGTAGAATCAGATGTACTTTGGATTGTTTGGAGTGAAAAGGGGGCAGTTGTGGGCTGGAGGTTAGGGAACCAGCCCTGTGACCAGAAGGTCGTTCGTTTGATCTCCTGAGCTGACAGTACGTGACTGAAGTGCCCTTGAGCAAGACACCTAACCCCCAACTGCTAACCGGGCGCTGCAGATAGGACTGCCCACCACTCTGGGCAAGTGTGCTTAGATTGAGGACGTGAAACTTAATCTTAAAACCTGTAGCCACACCGTCCCTTTGTGGCCAACACTGGACACCCCTGTTCTAATGTTTGGTCAGTCTGCAGACCAGCTGCAGTCTGGAACAGCCAACATAAACACGACAAGTGCTGCGAAACGCAATTTTAGTCTGTCATTTGAGAGAACTGTGGTTTTGTTCTCTCCCTCTCGGTGCACTTGTGACGCTTTAAAGAATATCTGAAGCTCCGCCCACAGTCTGAGCAGTAATACGGTTTCTCTCCTGTGTGGATGCGCTGGTGTTTCTGGAGACCGTTCAGTTGCCGAAAGCTCTTCCCGCATTCCGAGCAGTGATACGGTTTCTCTCCCGTGTGAACGCGCTGATGGGCTTTGAGGTTACATCGGTCAGTGAAACTCCGCCCACATTCGGAGCAGTTGTACGGTCTCTCTCCGGTGTGGATTCTCTGGTGGGCTTTTAAATTACATCCATCAGTGAAGCTCTTCCCGCAGTCTGAGCAGCGATATGGTCTCTCTCCGGTGTGGATGCGCTGGTGGAGTTGGAGATGGTTCAGCGTGGTGAAGCTCTTGCCGCACTCGGAGCAGTAATACGGTTTTTCTCCAGTGTGAATGCGCTCATGAGTTTGGAGGTTACTTCTCTCACTGAAGCTCTTCCCACATTCTGAACACTGATACGGCTTTTCTCCGGTGTGAACACGCTGGTGTCTTCGTAGACTGCTCCGAACCGCAAAGCTCTTCCTGCATTCCGAGCACTCAAACGGCTTCTCGCCCGTGTGAACACGCAGGTGTATTCGGAGATGATTCTGTTTTTGGAAGCTCTTGCCGCACTCAGAGCACCGATGCGGCTTCTCTCCAGTGTGAATGCGCTGATGCACCTGAAGGTGATGCCGTTGAGTGAAGCTCTTCCCGCATTCTAAGCAGTGATGAGTTTTCTCTTTTCCAGAACTCTCCTGCAGGTGGCCGTGAGGTGTGTTGCTGTAGAAAGCACCAGAGGACGTTTGCTGAGTACCGAAGCTTATTATGGATTCCATATTCTCACATTTAATCTCTCGCGATAGCAGCAGTGTGACGTACTCCATTTGCAGGTATGTTGGTGGCAAAACTGTGTAGAGAAATGGACACTGGAGACCACAAGAAGACCGGTGAGAGGAGGTCATTCCATTCTGGAAGAAAGACATGCAACAATAATGTGAGCAGTGTTTCATTCATTTCAACCAAAATAAAGAATAAAATCATAAGTAAACAACAGTTTTTCATAGCAGGAAAACTACAGCATCACACAGCCACAGCCAGCCTGTACTGTCAGCACTGAACAGGATGCACTCTAGGCTCGCAAGTCAGTCTCCTACCGTCAGAGTCTGGCGTATTTTGATGCTTAATCTTGACTAAAACTGCCAAGTCTGCCAATCACAGCTATTTGAATGACGCGCAGAATAACCAACCGCAGACTGCTGCTGTAGCCTGATGTGGAGCTGCAACCAAAACAAAGCCGCAGGAAACAAATGTGTTGTGAGGAAATCTCATTAAAAAGGTATTAAATACTTGAACAACTTTGAAAAATATGATGGCTGTTAGCTGATGTAACAGAACTGGCGGTCAGCGTTCTCCTGTTTGTTCAGCTGCCCAATGACATTAAGTTAGTGGCAGATTGAAAAGATGTGGTCGCTTCAGATTTTCACACAACTCGTCTGGGAGAAAGTAGGAAAAATGTATCCTGCCTTCCGCCCGAAGACTGCTGGGATAGGCTCCAGCACCCCCCCGCGGCCCTGATGGAGAAGCGGTTTAGAAAATGGATGGATGGATGATTTAAAAGATGATAAATCCACTTTTCAATCATATATTGATCATTTTATTTGACCTTTTATCAAAAGGCAGTAAACTTATGCTAAAGAGAAATTGTTCCATATTACCGCAGACATGCAGGCAGGATTCAGGAAAGTTAGAGGAACATCTAGAAATGGAAACATCGCAGCTGATCAGAGCATCTCACTGTTCTAATCAAGCATCTCTACGCTGACCGAGAAGAACGTACAGTGAGAGAAGAACATACAGTGAGAGAAGTAGGACTGAAGGAAGATGATGGAGCATCGGCCATCGTTTCATAACCACTACCTTTTCATTACCTTTCATGTATTTTTCCAATTTCATGATGTACTTTACTGATTTTACAGTTGACTTAATTTCTCTTGATCTTCTTATAAGCATGTAAATAATTTCAATATATTAAATAAGATTTTTACGATGAGGTGGGAGCCTCCAACCCTGGTGCTGGACATCTACTTTCCTGTGGAGTCTAGTTCCAACCACACTTACTCCAGCCAATCAACCTCGTCCTAAGTTCAATTGGCTGGATCAGATACATTCAGGAGCGGGGCAGCTCATTAGAGACAAGCTGGAACTTAACTCTGCAGGAAAGTAGATCTCCAGGAGAAGGGCTTGTGACCATTGCTTTGGTATGGTACTGGTCATCAGGCTAACTCACAAAGTTCCCAAACCTTCCAGTACTTATACTGTAAAACATAACAGACTCGTGGAAAATACATCAATTAAATTCAATTTGCAGATGAGACGACACTCATCATCACAAAGAAAGATCAAGAGCAGAGTGAAAAGATGGTTCTTCAGGTCAGTATGAAAAAAAAAGGTAAGTCTGCCAACTTTAGCACTGATGTGGGTGACGTGGAGATGGTGGACAGCTCGAAATCTGTCATTACTAACAGAGGATCCAGCACTCAGATCAGCTCTGAGCAGAATGAGGATGAAGGAGCTTGAGAAGATCTGCGACACACATGAAAGTCAGAACTGTCCAGGCTGTGGTCTTCTCTGTGGTTCTTTATGGACAATAAACAAGCCAGACTGGAAAAATGTCGATGCCTTTGAAACAATTACACACAGTAGAATAAAACAACAAGATTCAGAGGAATCACGAACGAGCAATTCAGAAGCCTGAAGACCAAAATAGGAGACAGAACGTTCTGGAGAAACACTGTCTGCTTGGTCAGCAGGAGTCCGAATTGACTTGATGGCAAAAAATAACAATGATGACGGTGATATCACTCCGGTAGATCAATATACACCAATCAGGCATAACATGATGACCACCTCCTCGTTTCTACGCTCATTGTCCAGTTTATCAGCTCCACTTACTGTATAGCTGCACTGTATGATCCACTCAGACCTCAGTGGTGACACACCACCACTGCGTCAGTGTCACTGCAGTGCTGAGAATGACCCACCGCCCAAATAGCACCTGCTCTGTGAGGGTCCATGGGGGTCCTGACCACTGAAGAACAGGGTAACAGAGTATCAGAGAAACAGATGGACTACAGTCTGTAACTGTAGAACTACAAAGTGCAGCTATACAGTAAGTGGAGCTGATAAAATGGTCAGTGAGCGCAGACACGAGGAGGTGGTCAGAATGTTATGTCTCATTCATTCTGAAATTACCTCCCACATCACATCCAGCATCTTCTGATCAAATCAACACCATAACCATCCAGACTGATAAGCCATGCCTCCCACTGGATCAGCTCCAGTTTCCTGTACAGCAAAAATAAGATTGAAAAGTTGTGTTTAATGTTTTCAGTTATTAAAAAATTGAACATTTTTCCATTTTTCTATAATTTTGTGTGAGACTGTGTCTTAACAGAGCAAAAACCCTAAACAAAGCTACACTTACAACAGTAAGTTAATGTTGTTGGCTCACATAAGTAGTTAACATGCTCTGTGTTACTTTTGGTATTAATATTGATAATTACTGATTGTTGCCATCACTGATGTTTCTTATTTAAACTGTTGGCTTTTTATTTTTAATATGAAGCAACCATTACTGTACTGTGTATCATACGATCACACACTGCATCTTATTTGATTAATAAACAAGACTGCAGAGAAGAAAGAAAAACACAATACACGCTCTGTATTCAACATTTTTTCTGCCCCCACTGTTTGTTTGTTTGTAAACAGTATTTTATAAACAGTATTTTTAAGGAGCATCTGCTCCAGCCTGTTGAACATGTCCAGTTCTCCAGATGTTCCGGCATCGAGAGCTTCATCTTAAATTGCATGATTCCATGCCCTGTTACACCAACTGTGATCTTCTACTTAGCTACATATAAAAGCTAAACACTTAAAAGGGAAAATCATTGATTGCAATTATAATCGCTCTGTTCATCTGGATGTTGCTGCTGTTGGAACAAAACCTTGTATCTCCATTTTTGTCACTTTTCAGTTTTTGACAATGTGAAAGTGCCTGTTGCCATTTACACTGTGTGTACGTTATAATTAATGGACCAGAAGAAACGGCCTAGAACTACTTGGAAAAAACTCTGGATCCACTGACTTACATTAAAAGTAAAGTAGGATTTTTCCTTCTCCTGAAAAGTTACCATTCTGGAGATACGAGGTTTTGTCCCAACAACAGCGATATTACAATAAGGATATGATGCTATGCTACACTGCTACGTATTGTTATTTATAGTCATAAAGGAGGTTCAACATCTGCATCATAAACAGTAGATCTACATTTCAGAGCTTCAGAAATATGCAGCTCATAAGAAAATAACAGTTTTAAAATATTCAAGAAGCCTGATACAGTGAAAGGAATGAAGCAAAACCTCTAAAAACATTCCTGTTTCTCAACAATTCAAAAATGCATAGGAATAAAAATAAAAACAAAGAAAGACAGAGAAAAAAACAGAAGTGTAGAGCCTAAAAACGTCGAAATTTTGAACAGAATTAAAGGTTAAAAAACATGTTTAAAAGACGAACCTGAACTGACTCAGAAAAAAAACAGTAAAGACTGAAAGACTGTAAAGGATGTAAAAACTATAAAAAACTGCAAAGACTATAAAAGGCTGTAAAGGATGTAAAGGCTGTAAGGATGTAAAGGATGTAAAGACTGTAAGGATGTAAACAGTGTAAAGGCTGTAAAGACTATAAAAGCCGTAACGGATATAAAGACTGTATATTCTGTAAAGAATACAAAGCTGTAAAGAATACAAAAGCTGTAAAGGATGTAAATGCTGTAAAGAGTAAAAAAGTTGTAAAGGATATAAAGACTAAAGACTATAAAAGCTGTAAAGGCTGTAAATACTGTAAACGCTGTAAAGCCTGTAAGACTGTAAAGGATGTAAAGGCTGCAAGACTGTAATACTGTAAAGGATGTAAAGGCTGTAAAGGCTGTAAGACTGTAAAGGATGTAAAGAATGTAAAGGTTGTAACGCTGTGAAGGATGTAAAGGCTGTAAAGGATGTAAAGAATGTAAAGGTTGTAACGCTGTAAAGGATGTAAAGGCTGTAAAAGATGTAAACTCTTGTAAAGGATGTAAAGTCTGTAAGACTGTAAAGGATGTAAAGGCTGTAAAGACTAAAGACTGTAAATGATATAAAGGCTGTAAAGAATGTAAAGGATGTAAAGGCTGTAAAGGATGTAAGACTATAAAGGATGTAAAGGCTGTAAAGACTGTAAGACTATAAAGGATATAAAGACTGTAAAGGATGTAATACTATAAACGATGTAAAGTCTGTAAAGACTGTAAAGGTTGTAAGTCTGTAAAGGATGTAATGACTGTAAGAATGTATAGACTGTAAAGGATGTAAGACTGTATAGACTGTAATGGATGTAAGACTGTAAAGGATGTAAAGGCATTAAAACTGTAAAGGATGTAAAGGCTGTAAAACTGTAAAGGATGTAAAGGCTGTAAGACTGTAAAGGATTATAGACTGTAAAGTATGTAAAGTATGTAAAGGCTGTAAAACTGTAAAGGATGTAAAACTGTAAATGCTGTAAAACTGTAAAGGCTGTAATGACTGTAAAAGATGTAAAGGCTGTAATGACTGTAAAGGAAGTAAAGGCTGTAAAACTGTAAAGGCTGTAATGACTGGAAAGGATGTAAAGGCTGTAAGACTGTAAAGGATGTAAAGGCTGTAAAACTGCAAAGGCTGTAATGACTGTAAAAGATGTAAAGGCTGTAATGACTGTAAAGGATGTAAAGGCTGTAAAACTATAAAGGATGTAAAGGCTGTAAAACTATAAAGGCTGTAATGACTGTAAAGGATGTAAAGGCTGTAATGACTGTAAAAGATGTAAAGGCTGTAATGACTGTAAAGGATGTAAAGGCTGTAAAACTATAAAGGCTGTAATGACTGTAAAGGATGTAAAGGCTGTAATGACTGTAAAAGATGTAAAGGCTGTAATGACTGTAAAGGATGTAAAGGCTGTAATGACTGTAAAGGATGTAAAGGCTGTAAAACTGTAAAGGCTGTAATGACTGTAAAGGATGTAAAGGCTGTAATGACTGTAAAAGATGTAAAGACTGTAATGACTGTAAAGGATGTAATGACTGTAAAAGATGTAAAGGCTGTAATGACTGTAAAAGATGTAAAGGCTGTAATGACTGTAAAGGATGTAAAGGCTGTAAAACTGTAAAGGCTGTAATGACTGTAAAAGATGTAAAGGCTGTAATGACTGTAAAGGATGTAAAGGCTGTAAAACTGTAAAGGCTTTAATGACTATAAAAGATGTAAAGGCTGTAAAGCCTGTAAGACTGTAAAGGCTTTAGGAACCAAACTGCTCAGATAAGATCAGAAATTACTGCGAATATTCATTAATTAATGCTGTACGTTTTACACCCGCTGTACCAAAACACAAGAACCAAAACCAGCGTTGAGATTTTTACCTTCAGCTGAGCAGCTCCTGTGTCTCTCAGCGCGCAGTCACAGGACTGACCTCAGATCAGGTTCTGCAGTTTTCAGGCCGGCGGTGGTCAGAAAAACTGACCGTAGATCAGCTCCGCTGCTCTGAGGGCGGCTCTTCTTCCTCTCCGCTTTAGCGGCTGTGCTTATTGGCGCAGTTATAAATTAGCGCCCCCACCTGGGGTTCAAAGGGACAGCATACTGCAACCACGTGATCACAGAGTATCCCACCCGTTCTCCGGGTAACCCCGCCTTCTGCGGCGCAATTGGCTGGTGGCTCACACGAGCAGACAGCTGAGTGGTCTGCAGGGTCACCAGTAAAGCTGAGTGTACAGCTTCTGACCAAACAGCCTCAGAAAAAGCTGTGAAAATGTTACACTGCCATTTATATCGAGAGACACAATAGTCCTCTAGGTTATATGACCCAGTCTGTGCTCGACCAGGCCTGCGTCTGGTCTGATGTTCAGTTTCACCAGATCTGAGACATGACGCTGGTTTTTCTCCTTTAGCTTGATGAATGATGTCTTTCTGACTCTGAGGTCTGAAGATGTCCTTGACTGACATCCCATTCTTAATCCATATGTAACGGATTTAATTGAATTTATTTTTCACACAAAATCTTCGTATTTGATGTGTTGGAAATTATCCTGAGTTGTGTTGGGCAGAAAATGTGTTTAAAACATTTATATATATACTTTTTTAATTATTTAATTATTATTTCATTGTATTTTATTTTTCTCCGTTTTCCTCATGTGGGCGAAGCTACTGCTGTACCGGTTGCATCTGCCACCCTCTGCTCAGTTGGCTGAGAGCACTGCAGGAGAGAGGTCGGAGAAACTTTGGTTTCCAGTAAAATAGTTTAAAAATGTTAAAAAACGGTACAATATGAAGCGAAATGCCTTTGTTTTATGAGATGGATGTATTAGAGGTGTATTTAGGTGGAATTTTCCAGTGTAAAGGTGAGAATTATTATCAAGCTACAGCTGCTGGTGCCATGTGTGATGCTACCCCCCCCCCCCGTTCTGTGATTTTGGGGTCACGCAGATGTTTGTGCAGGCAGACACGAGGCTGGAGGCTATTTCTCCATGACTTTTGTCTTTTACATCCAGGTATGGTTTTAAACTCGCTTCATCAGCCCAGAGGTTTTATTCTTTTTGTTTGTCCTCATGTTTTTAAAAGGGTTTCATATAAAATACTATTAAAAAGCAGGTATTAAAAAGGGTATACACTAAAAACACTAAAAATGAGGTAAAGTTCATGTGGTAAATAAGTAATATTGCACAAATCCCAGGAGTTTTTGTTTTACAATTTGGCACTTTATCGTTTCTGCGGAAATTCTCGCTGAAACCTGTGGGCTACTCAGACAGCAGCCCCTCCATGGGACTAATAATGGGGGTGCGTTGTGACACAGACGGTGGATTAATCAAAACCAGCAAAACCAAATTTTACATCACTTTCTCAGATCTTTGAATTCAATTCAGTTCACACAGGATATGCACCACAAAGTAGATGTTTTCTTGCATAAAGCCAGAAAGGTGAAAGTTTATTTACACCACTAGATTCACAAACAAACGGCGGCCAGCTGAACATTTTCTGTGGCATGTTTAGTTCAGTCTAATGAAAAGTCGCTTCTGAGGCAGAACGGTTTATTCACAAATTATAAATAGCGTTTTGCCCTCAGAGTTTCCTGCGGGATGTAGTTCTATTATTAAACGCTTGTAGAAATTGCTGCTTCGCTTGTAGTTTGGTGACGCAGTTGATGAAGCTGGGTTTGAAAGACAGCGAGTGAATAAAGGAAGCATTGAACGGTATCAACACGTTCCCACAGCCCAAAGCGGCCCTAAGCAATAATTCCCGTATTCAGTGTTGAGAGTCTCTGAGCTTCAAAAAGCACTTTTTATTCAGCACCTGCTGAACATGGACGAAAAACACTGGACGTTTCTACGTGGATGGATTTATCCGAAAGACTAACATGGCTTTAGTGGAAAATCCCCTAACTGCTGAGCTGTTTATCAAAATACGAGGGAGAAAATGATCTGAAATCAAATCCCTGACATTGATCGCTTGAATCGTGTGGAAACCAACTTGGATTAACTTGGAAAGAACTTTTTTGAAAACTGATTTTCTACAACAAAATAAAACCGTAGTAAATTGTTTAAAACAGCCTGAGCTCTACGTCGGCCACCTAGTGCTCAAAGACAATTTCTCTATAAATAAATTCAATCAAGAAAGGACCGCAAGTATTTCCAGAAATCTTATTTATGCACATCTCATCCACAACATCTGCAAACAGTAGTGACTAATAAACCCAAACCCACTCTAAGAAATGAATCGACAGAATTTACTGCAAATCATCATTCAAAACACCATTTAATAAGATTTTATTACCTACTGAGCTCGTTATTGTACTGACTTCATCATCACAGGTCTGTATTTGTATGTATATGTATTTGTAGATCAGTAACAAACACTAAACAGACCATATTACTCCCATCTATCTTAAAGTAATCTCAATTCTAGAACAGCCACCGGCTGTGAAGCTGCCCAGAGTTATAAACCAATGAGAAGCTCAATCTGAAACAATTTCAGCGGTTTAGTTGGTTCACTGTAATGTGTTTGCCTTAGATTGGTCTACAGTGAGTGAGA
The DNA here is from genome assembly GCF_015220715.1 of Pygocentrus nattereri. NCBI lineage: Eukaryota > Metazoa > Chordata > Actinopteri > Characiformes > Serrasalmidae > Pygocentrus > Pygocentrus nattereri. Next base: position 36,600,723 of record NC_051223.1, read on the forward strand.
TCTGGCTGAACCTGATACCTGATTCCTTACAGCTTCATGCTGCATTTACTAGGCTCAGGCCACATTATTAGTGTCTTTATCAGTGAGGAGGACAAACAGAACGAAACAACACAAAACAAAACTCTATTTATCCCTTAAAATTCAACTGTTTTTATTACTGTACCTTTAAGAGTAATAAATGTGAATGCGGTCTGCTCTGATTGGACGTCCTGTATAGAGCCTCATTCAAAAAGCTGCCTAGGCTGAAACACTCCCCACAACTTCAGTGTGAGGGGTCAGGACTAAAGTGCTATAGGTAACTGTCTGCTATAAGTCACTGTCTCCAGCTTAGTTTCCATATGTCTGTATTTCTTTTATTAAAGAAAATTGGTTTTCCATTATATGGTCAGTTTAACGGATCTTGAAATGCTGTTTAAAGCGACTCAAAGTTTATTTTATTGTATAATTTTGCGGGCCATGTTTTTTTTTTTTAAGCAAAGTCCAACTAGGACAATGGTGTGATGTACTGTTTCACACATCAGCTGTGCGAGTGGCCAAAGCTTGCTAAGACAAGTTGCCCATCCGATGAGGTGGACAATGGAAGATGATGCTTGTGGTTGACTTAAAGACACCAACAGTTCTAAGTGTTTAGGAAAGGCCTCAATGTGCAGCTACTGACTTCCATACAGACGAGGGATGGGAGAAAGCCGGCAGCACGTAAAGATGGACTGTTGGGTTTACGAATTGTACTCCTGATCGAGGAGCTTGGCCACAGTGCTCAGCTGAATGTTTGACGTTCCCTCATAGATGGTACCTGTAGGAAAACACAGCATTTAGCATATTAGTCTAAAGTGGCACTTGAGCACAAGCCACATGCAGTCAGACAGAAATCAGATTATTCCAGCCGTGTAAAAATGACCATGCTTTCCTGTATCAAAGAATCCTTTGACCTGGTCACAGCTCCCCTTGCAAAGTTGGCCAACTGTACATAACACTATACAACATCTGTATTACCCATCCATCCATCCATCCATCCTCCACCGCTTATCCGAGTCCGGGTCGTGGGGGCAGCAGCCTAAGCAAAGAGGCCCAGGCCTCCCACACCCCCGCCACCTCCTCCAGCTCTTCCGGAGGGATACCAAGGCGTTCCCAAGACAGTCGAGAGATATAATCCCTCCAACGTGTCCTGGGTCTTCCCCGGGGTCTCCTCCCTGTCGGATATGTCTGGAACACCTCCCTAGGGAGGCGTCCAGAGGCCATCCTTACCAGGTGCCTGAACCACCTCAACTGGCTTCTCTCAACGTGGAGGAGCAGCGGCTCTACTCCGAGCCTCTCCTGAATCGCCGAGCTTTTCACCCTATCTCTAAGGGAGAGTCCGGTGACCCTGCAGTTAAAGCTCATTTCGGCCGCTTGTATCCGCGATCTCGTTCTTTCGGTCACTACCCAAAGCTCGTGACCATAGGTTGAGGCTGAAGTTGGTTGCTGGTGTTGGTGTAAAAAAAAGGGGATGAAAAATACAAAACCTGACTAGGCTGCATGTTTAACTCTCAATCCATGACTACAGTAACCCTCAGTTACCATTCAGTGTTTTAACAGTATAATGGAGAAGCAGGCAGTAGACATGTTAGGGTCTTTGTTTGGAGCTTTAAAGAGCTGCTATTACTGCTCAGGGGCCTTTGTTAATGTCAGCTAACGTTTCTCTGTCCGTTTGTAACAAGAGATCACAATTTAGTTTGGTATAAATCCAACTACTATAGTAATCTATGGTGTTTGAGTGCACTGTGGGAGATTGCAGTGCACTCATAACCCTCTCTGAAAATTCAGTTTCACCATCTAGACACTAAGAAAACGGCTGATGTATGTAATAGTGCCCCAAAATGCCAATGCAGTTCCATTTTGGGACAGTGGGGCAGTCGTGAGCTGGAGGTTAGGGAACCAGCCTCGTGACCGGAAGGTCGCCGGTTCGATCCCCAGAGCCGACAGCACATGACTGAGGTGTCCTTGAGCAAGACACCTAACCCCCAACTGCTCCCCGGGTGCTGCGGATTGAGCTGCCCACCGCTCCGGGCAAGTGTGCTCACTGCCCCCTAGTGTGTGTGTGCTCACTAGTGTGTATGTGGTGTTTCACTTCACGGATGGGTTAAATGCGGAGGTGAAATTTCCCCGTTGTGGGACTAATAAGGGTCACTTAATCTTAATCTTGGTCAAAGCTGCAATACTACTGACTGTACCAAGAGAAAGTGATGGTACATCTTTATTAAATAAGCAAGATTCTGATTCAGCCTTAACTCTGGTAAGCATTGCTTCATGACCTTAGTAGTGCTCTTAACAATTTTCAGTCTACCGGCACTGTGTGTTTATCCTTACTTTTTACATGTGGTCGCTGGCTAAAGAAAAACAAGCATCTCCAAAACGATAACTTTACAGTAGAGGGCAAAAGCAGCCTTTCCTTTAATGTAAATCAATGTGAAGATATTTAATTCCAAGCAATTTTAGAGCATTGCTATTGGTCAATTCATCTTGAAATGTTCACACGATGTAAAGAAGAACCACGATATGCTTCAGTTACTTTTAGAAGAACTCCTGTGCCTCTGCAAGGCCAAGGGTTTTTTTCAATATGGGGTATTTCACAAAGACAAAAATAGCTTAAATTAATTACATACGTCTAATGGTTTTCCTACTGGATACTTCTCACTTTAGGCTTAAATTATCCAGCTGTACTGCAAAATCCTAAATCCTGCTGCTGGAAGCTGGTTCATGTTTATCTCTCGAGCTCTTTGGTCATATTTTACACATTGAAGCCGCCTCTGTTCACACTCTGTACATCACGGGTTTATAATTACTGGTTTTCACTCACCTATTTTGCAGTCTCTGTAGTATTTCTCGATGGGGTAGTCCTTTGTGAAGCCCACTCCTCCCATCCATTCAATGCATTTAGACGTGGTTAATGTTGCAACCTGAACACAACAGATTAATACATGCAACAAAACACTTTTACATTTGTTTACATGTACAGTAAATCGAGCAGTGATCTGTTACTGACTTGAAGAGAAACGTAAACCCAAGCGAGTTTTTTTTTTTTCTGGTGCTGACGACGGGCTTGATTTGTTCCCAGTCCCTGTCCTGGGGATCCGTTCTCTGCATATTTTTGTGTTTTTCCTTCTCCAACACACCCAATTCAACATATCAGCTACTGGCTTGACTCAGAAAGATACAATTTTCATTACAAAACAAAAGATTTCAAAACAGTGAACTTATTTGAGCTTAGTCTTGGATGTAGGATCTCACAGATCTTATAATTTCAATGTATCTTCAGAACAAAAAGTCTAGTCATTTGAGCACGAATATCTGCGTATGGCACAGGTCCTGCCCCCTTTTCATTCGGGGCGATCAATATTGTGGGGGGGCCGTAAAGGGCTGGAGGTTAGGGATCCAGCCTTACGACCGGAAGGTCGCCAGTTCAGTCCTCTGAGCCGACAGGACATAACTGAAGTGCCCTTGAGCAAGACACCTAACCCCCGACTGCTCCCTGGGCGCTGTGTATAGGGCTGCCCAGCATTCCAAGTGTGCTTACTGCCCCCTTGTGTGTATGTGGTGTTTCACTACATGGATGGATTAAAATGCAATGGAAATTTCCCCATTGTGGGAATAATAAGGGTCACTTTGCTTAATTAATGATGCCACAAAATGCTTTTCTGACTATATTGCGATCTTGTCAGTACACAGACCAACTGCACCTTTGATGTCCCAACTTATAAAAACCTTAAAAAAAAAAAATTGTGAAACTCTTGTTTTGCCATATTCCTGCCCACTTTACTCATCGAGTTGATTTAGCTGAATTTCCACTAAACGCAGAGGGTCATGTAGGTGTTGGGGGTCTGAATTTCAATACACGGTTTCAAATGTTCATTTTTTTCATACTGTAGTAAAATCATCGCACCCTTTTGAGTCCACGTGTGCCAGAGTAAGTACATGTACATGGTTCCCAGTACTGGTTGCGAAAACAAGCTGGGATGATCACTCACCTCTGCTGCGAAGTACTTGGACATGCAAGCCTCTTTAACAAAGGGTCGTCCTGCCTCCTTCAGTCGGGCAGCGTTGTAGGTCAGCAGTCTGGCTGCCTCCAGCTGAGTGGCCACGTAGGCAATCTGATGCTGCAATCCCTGATAGTAAAACAGCAGATACAGCAACAGCGTTACTAGGGTGCTACTGTAATACTAATTTGGAGACTCTTTCCTCTGAAGCAGTGTTACCTGAAAGTCAAAGATGCGTTTACCGAACTGCATTCTCTGCCTGGTGTAGGGAACAGCATGATCAAAACAGCCCTGAGCCAAGCCCAGCATCTAAAAACACACACAGAGATAACATAGAAACTGCAGGGGTGGTCCTCAAAGCAGGATTTCTCGACTTTCCAACTATTTTTGAACATTTCTGCATGATTAAATACTTGATATGTACACCAAGTCATTCAGAGGGGTTTGTGTGAAATGCTCCAGTGAAGAGAAATGGTTTGTGATGGGAACCAGACGTTCAAAACTCTCTTACTGAAAGTCACATAAATGGCTTGAATGCCTGAGATGCCTGACACATTGTTTTACTATAGTCTTGGGTTTTTGGCATAAAATGTACTTAATCCATTCATGGTGGAGGGCTACACGCAGGGATTTTCCACTACGTTCCCATCGTCGGCATTACATACAAAAAAACTCCGAAGACACGTGTGGGTTCTCTGGTGGTTCTGGATGGTAAATAAAATGGCTATATTTGTGTTGTAGACATTGTGACCCCTGGTTCCCATCACCACCACTGTAAAGAGATCTGAGTGTGTAAGTTTTTCTACAATTAACTGTTTCACATAAACCACTCTGACTGACTTTGTGTGCAGTTCAGTGATTAAATTAAGCAGAATTTTTTTAAATCATTGGAAATTCCACAATTTGGGCTTGAATGACCCTGAAATACTGACCGTTTTGTTTGACTTGAATGTAAATGTTACAATTACAATCCCACAACAATTAAATTAGGATCATACAGGAACTTATCGATTATTTTCTTCAGAAATGAGCGCTGTACCTGTGCTGCAATGCCAATCCTGCCCCCATTCAGCATCCCGATGGCATATTTGTAGCCTTGCCCCACTTTACCCAAGATATTCTTCTCATGGACCTGTTAGGATTAAAGATGAGGTCTTATTTTAAATATTACTGAATGCCGATACTGGTAATTTGCTTACAGTGTGCATGGGTGTACCTTGACATTGTCAAAGTTGACTGCACAGGTGGAAGAGGCTCTCAGGCCCAGCTTGTTCTCCTTCTTTCCGATCTCAAGCCCCTCTGTGTCCCGGTCCACAATGAAACATGTGATGCCCCTGTAGCCCTGTCAGTCAAACACAATACAGTGAGTACCAGAGTCGTCCTGCAGCAGAAGCAGCATAAAGATTGAAGAGCATCACTCTCACTCTAGAACCCTCTATACTGAATACTGGACACCAGTGCAGCGCAAGTATATCTCGTAAAAGTCTCATTTAACAGAAAATGAACTGAAGCCTAATCTGTTACTCTTCCAGTGTGACGATCACTCAGAAACAAGAGAAGCATTAATAATTCTGTTTACATTTACCTTTTCTTGATAACCAAGGTAGCTGTACAAATATATTTAGAGGGGAAAAACACAGAGTACTGGACAAAAGATCGTCCACCTAATTACATTATTTAAAACCATTTATCTTGGCAATAAGTGAGCCTGTGTTTGTGAACGCCATGTATCCTTAGAATAAATACAAACACATTAAACACAGAAAAAAGGTAACAGTAGTTTTTTCAGTAGTTGACATCTTGTAAGCTGGTTAGAAGAGCACAGGTTTGGTTCCTGACTTCTCGCTGCACTCCAGCCATCACATGGATTCATTTAATACCTTCAGCAGCTCTGATTGAACTTAATGATGACTATAAATAATACTAGGCTTCAATGAGGGTTCAAACCAGTTAAAAATCAGTTTACTCTATTATTAGTGGTTTTTTGGGCACATACTGCCCAGATAAATGGCTTTTTAATGCCTCAAACAGATTTTTCATTGTGCAATATGTTCATAAGTGCAGTACAGATCTTATGCAACTCTTTTTTTTTATTCTTATTTTGTTGTAAATAGTTTCCCGTTTCTATTACTGAGTGCCTTCCTTCTATTACTCTGCTGCTGCTGTAACACTGAATTTCCCCGCTGTGGGACTAATAAAGGATTCCATCCATCCATCCATCCATCCATCCATCCATCCATCCATCCATCCATCCAGCCATCCATCCAGCCATCCATCCAGCCATCCATCCAGCCATCCATCCAGCCATCCATCCAGCCATCCATCCATCCATCCATCCAGCCATCCATCCATCCAGCCATCCATCCATCCATCCAGCCAGCCATCCATCCAGCCATCCAGACACAGACAGTCACTCACACCAGGGGTAATTTAGCATGTCCAATTGGCCTGACTGCATGTCTTTGGACTGTGGGAGGAAACCGGAGAACCCGGAGGAAACCCACGCAGACACGGGGAGAACATGCAAACTCCACTCAGAGAGGACCCCGGTCGCCCGGACGGGGAATCGAACCCAGGCCCTCCTCGCTGTGAGGCGACAGCGCTACCCACCACGCCACCGTGCCTAATAAAGGATTATCTTATCTTATATAAGCAGTAAATGTGGCACCATTCCCTTTGTAACATGTATGGATGTAACAGGTTTTTGAAAAGAATATCCCTTGACTTTGAAAAGATCATTTTACTTTTGTAATAAAGGTGGTATTAATTATAATACAGGGAGATTCACTCGAAAGAGGCCCCGAATATTCTGCCGTAACTCCCATTATGATGAAGCAATCTGTACCAAAAATTCTGCTACATATCTTGACGTATGTGCACTCAGTTGCACAACATGCGATGCTGGAAGTGATGTTTTCTGCCAGACACATGACGGGTTGCATGTGTAGCTGGCTGTCCAGCACCTCCCTCATAGCTCCGATGCAGGGGCATCCCGGCTTGTTCGATGCTCCACTCACTGAGGAGCCAATTTCATGTTACTATGTTCAGATTGCTTTTTTCCTAGCGCGAGTTATGACAGAATATTCAGGGCCTCTTTCGAGTGAATCTTTCCCATGTGTGTAAAGCTCACCCCCAAAAATGTATATCACGAAAAAAAAAAAGATTATTGAAAGTGGTCTATAGCGAGTTCTGGAACAAAACCCATTCCAGTGTTATTGTGGTGTACATTTCTCATGCATGGCAATAACAATAACAGACATGCACGCTGTGAATCTGTGACTCACTGCAGAGACATCTGCATTGGCCAAGACCAGGAAGACTCCTGCATGCTCTGCGCTACTGATCCACATCTTGGAGCCATTGATGATGTAATAATCTTTATGCTTCTCCGCTTTGGTCTTCATAGCGAAGGCATCGCTCCCTGACCCCGCCTCCGACAGGCAAAAGCTACCGATCTGCAGAGCGGGACACGAACAGAAAAGGAAATGAGTAAAAACGAAAGTCTAAATGTTTATTGTACTGATATTTAACTTAAACCGAGCTGCCTGCTGACCTGATTTCTTCATTATCACAAAGATGGTTTCATTTTTTTCTTTTACATTGTAAATAGTTTTTTATGTTTAAATGTTTATCCTTCCACAAAAAAGAGGATCTGAGCTTTCCATATCAGTTTTTGAAATCCTATTGGGTTTATGATTACTTTTAAAACAATATTTTAGTGTATTATAGCATCTCAAGAAGATGGCCATGGAATATCTTGGGAATTTACTCACTTTAGCCAGTTCTTCCTGCCATAAGCGCAATTGCCCTTATTGATCAGTTTCATCTTTTGAAATCTGGACCCGCAAACATGTCCAGTAGGTGTAAAGTGTGTGTAAATTTGAGTGGAATAGTTTAACAACCTGACAAAAATGCTTGATTTGATGATAAATATTGGGGATCTATTACTCACATAGCATCTGATGCAGTGCAACAGCTGGACGTTTAAATGTTTTTGTATTCTTTCTACTGTCTAACAAAACAGGCAGACATTTTGTTCATTTAACATTTTATTCTTTCCAGTCGTCATAATTTGAACGCTGTAAAGTTTGGTCAATAGTTAGCGCAGCGCACTTACCGCTCCACCTCAAACTCCACCTACGCGCACAGCCTTTGGCCTGCAAGCCACTAAACGCTGTTTTATTGGGTCTCTACTGAATGTTTGCATGAATTAGGACATGCTTTATGTAAATGAGGTGGTGAGCTGGCGCTTGATTTCACGCACTGACGCTGATTCATCACTTGTAGTCAAAGCTCCACTCGTCTTACGAAGGTTTCATGAGATACAAATCAGTTCATATATCATTAATATCTGCGCTCTTTTTGCACACAGTACTGGTGAAGAAAGGCCAGTCCTTCCTCACTTTTCTCTTTTAAAACCGAGTTCGATTTTAAATATATCCTAAAAGATGCAGGTAACCAGTGCAGCTCTTTCCAACTTTACCTATTTTGGTTTTGTAAGGTTCTGTGCTCCTGCATTCTTAGAACTAGCAGGGGATGTATTGTTTTCTGTGGAAGCTTACAAGAAGGATGAAGTGTGCAGAGCAGGCGTGGGGGGTCTAGGCTGTGTCTCACCATGTCTGTGGCCAAACGGGGCAGGTACTTTGCCTTCTGCTCCTCCGTGCCCAGGTTGGACATCAGTGTGTTGATCAGCGTGTTCTGGATGTCGCACAACACGGCCACTGACGGGTCCACCTTCGCCAGCTCCTCGATCACCAGCACAGAGGAGAAGAAGGAGGAGCCAGTGCCTCCGTATTCTGTACTTATTTCAATGCCCATCAACTGCAACAGACACAGTAGTAGACAAGATAAAGGATGCATCTCCGGTTAAGTCATACACCACCACCCACAGCACTGCTTTCCAGAGTAAAAAGTGGCTTTTTACAGCATTTCAAAAATGGACAAAAGACCTTTATTAGGAAAAATCTCATAATCCTACTTTACAGAAGTGTTATTTCAACCTGATACATCACATGACTAGTATCACATCACATCACAAATCTCGTATTCTCTCAGATAACAAAGGATAATCAATAAGAAATAGTACAGTAGAAAAAAAGATCAATAAATATACAGATATGAATAAAGTTCAATTAAAATACAGTTCAAATGTGGCATCAATACCCTCAAATACTTTACTTTAAATGGCCCATATCCTTTCATTTTTCCCTTGTTTCCATTTATGTTAGGTTCTATACAATAAAACTGTCAGAAAAAAATCGAATTAATATAATATATAATTTATATTATAATTATAAGAATTAAATCAGGCTGTTTTTGTTACTGTGTCTTTAAGACTGATTTATGTTAATGAGCTCTGTTCTGACTGGCTGTTCTGTACTGTGTCCAATTCAAAAGGCAGTCTGGAATAAAACACTCCTTATAACTTCAGCATTACTGAGTGGAGCTAATCTGCTTTAAGATGAATAGGTGGTTTTCACGATATCCCAAAAACAACAAATTAAAAATGGACTATTTTTGCCTTACTTTTCATTTATGCACACTTGAAAGTGATCAATAATGTTTAGCTGTCTACATCAAATTCTCTTGTTTGAGAAAAGTGAGGACACCTCAGTTTTCTGTGATATGGGCCCTTTAAATAAGCGGTCAGCTGTGCAGGTAAGTGACCAGTGTAGGCGGTTTTGGATCGTGTGAATAAGAGCAGTACAGACCCCCAGCTCAAAGAGAGATTTGATCACTTCATCAGCCATGGAAGAATTTTCATCCATCTCGGATACGAGCGGAGCGACACGCTCCTGAGCGTATTTCCTCACTGTGGAAAGAAGCAGCGATGGTTACTAGGAGTGGGAACAACTGCAGGCCCCACAGCACGGTTCCATTACGATACTTAAGATTATTTAAGATTAAGAGACCCTTATTAGTCCCACAACGGGGAAATTTCACCTCCGCATTTAACCCATCCGTGAAGTGAAACACCACATACACTCTAGTGAGCACACACACTAGGGGGCAGTGAGCACACTTGCCCGGAGCGGTGGGCAGCCCAATCCGCAGTGCCCAGGGAGCAGTTGGGGGTTTGGTGTCTTGCTCAAGGACACCTCAGTCATGTGCTGTCGGCTCTGGGGATCGAACCGGCAACCTTCCGGTCACAAGGCTGGTTCCCTAACCTCCAGCCCACGACTGCCCCCTACTTGAGTCAGGATACAATCCTAAGGATTTAAAAGATTTGCTGAGTATGTAATATGTTGCAATTTAATACTTTTTACTTTCAAAAGAAAGGTGAGTTTACACTTTGTTCTTCTCACTTCAACCTTTTTTAGTGAAGCATAACAAAAACTGAAGTAAACAAAACAACATTCAGACAAACATTATCATTACATTTACTTATTTCTTTGCAGATGCTTTAATCTGCCATATAGATTACTCAATATGAAAACAGAGCTTATCATAACATATTTAATAGGTAATTTATGGCGCAATAGCGGGTGAATATAATGTTAGTCTTGACCCACGTCTCTTATTGGCACATTACTCTGGTGTTCCTAATTCCTATCTTGCTCTACAGTGTGCAGGGAAGCACGCCATGCACTACGCCAGGGGTATTTAATTAAAATTCCATAAGGTCCAGTTAGAGAGAATTTCCTCAAGCAAATGTCCGGAACATCATGTCTAACTTGCATCATGACTCAGTGCCATACACTGTTTACTGAAGTAGTAGTTATGTAAACATCTTATACAGTCAACAACTGAATGTCAATTCAAAGAGTCCAGTTCGGTCAGATTTCAACAACATTTATGGTCACTTTTCTCTTTTTAGAGCACGTAATGGATAATAACTTCCCTCTGACTCACTTTCTTCTCTGACTGCTGTTTCTCGCCTCGTCCCTCCCCTGTGTAGTGTCACTCACTCGAGTCTCAGTGCTCATCGTAATGCACAGATCTGATTGGCTGAGCAGCGTCACGTGTGATATTTAGATCGCATGCGAGTGTCTGTGAGTTTATAGTTCCACGTCCGCGTAGGACAGCGTCTGGGTCCGGACTCGGACCGTGGACTGTCTATTAGCACTACACTGTCCAACTGTCATTAATAGTGATGCACTTAAATTAAAAAAATTTACATTTTAAAATTCCTGACAAACTGAAATTCGTGTCTCACCAGTTTGTTTAATTTGTGCATTTAAGAAACATACTAAACACATAAACAACGTAATAAAGAAAATACATTTTTATTTTTGAGAAACGTTTTTAATAAGATAAAACTGAACTGGGTCGGGGATGAGCTCTTTCCTCAAGTGGAGGAGTTCAAGTATCTCGGGGTCTTGTTCACGAGTGATGGTACAAGGGAGTGGGAGATTGACAGGCGGATTGGTGCTGGGTCAGCAGTGATGCGGGCTCTTTACCGGTCTGTTGTGGTAAAGAAAGAGCTGAGCCATAAGGCAAGGCTCTCGATTTACTGGTCAATCTACATTCCCACCCTCACCTACGGTCATGAGCTTTGGGTAATGACCGAAAGAATGAGATCGCGAATCCAAGCAGCCGAAATGAGTTTCCTCCGCAGGGTGTCTAGACTCTCCCTTAAAGATAGGGTGAGAAGTTCGGTCATCCGGGAGGGACTCGGAGTAGAGCCGCTGCTTCTCCACGCCGAGAGGAGCCAGCTGAGGTGGTTCGGGCATCTGGTTAGGATGCATCCTGGACGCCTCCCTCGGGAGTCCACCCGGTAGGAGACCCCGGGGAAGACCCAGGACACGCTGGCGTGACTATATTGCCTAGCGGCTGGGGAAAGGGAGGTCTGGGCCTCACTGCTTAGGATGCTGCCCCTGCGACCTGAACCCCGGAGAAGCGGAATTTTAAGATCTGAATTGGAGGAATTTTGCTCCAAACATGTGATCAAACAATGAAACTACGTTTTTATTTTCTGTATTAACTTATGCGAGTCTTGAGGATTTACAGACCTCTACAGTAGGTGTGTATAATTGTACTTCGGACCCCTTCCCTGAGTGGATGAACCTGATGACTGCTAGTGCGTAGAAGGAGAATTCAAAGACAACTCAGTCACCTGACCCAGTGTCTCTGACTTTTAAATAACTATTTCAGGCTTTACAGGGTGACTCACAGCATCATATTCTAGCCTGTACTTATTCTACTGACTGGTAATTTTACTTCTCTTAACATTAACAGCTTTAACAGCTTTAAATGATAAAATATTGATAATGTGTCATCATTTCACCAATGTAGAAATACTCAGGCTACTCTACCCACCTCCATGTAAAGCCCAAATAATTCAAACTCACCCGCATCCCTCATCATGGCCTCCTCCTCTGTGAAGGTCTGGAGTGGGGGGAACCCGGTGCCTGCAGGGGCAGACTGCTCCACAGCTATCGTATGTGACGACGTGGGCCGCAGAGGAGCCTGGCAGGAAGCCCATGGCCGGTATAACTGCCTGCCAACCTAGAAACGTTAAACATTTCACTCGTGCTGTTGTTATTACACACATATACACCCTTTAGTTATTTAGATTCCAGTCGAAACAGCCATTAAGCACTGGCTTGGTGATAGTGTTTTACAGTTCTACAGTTACAGACTGCAGTCCATCTGTTTCTCTGATACCTCTGTTACACCCCTGCAGCAATGCTGGTGGTGTGTTAGTGTGTGTTGCGCTGGTGTGAGCGGATCAGACACAGCAGTGCTGCTGGAGTTTTCAAAACATTCACTGTCCACTCTAAACACTCCTGCCTTGTCGGTCCACCTTGTAGATGTAAAGTCAGAGATGACAGCGTGTTTGTTGCAGAACAGTTTATATTGTTCATCCACTAGTCCTTCATCAGTGGTCACAGGACGTTGTCGGCTGGATGTTTTTGGGATGTAGACTGTTCTCAGTCCAGCAGTGACACTTAAGCGTTTAAAAACTCCAGCAGCACTGCTGTGTCTGATCCACTCAGACCAGTGCAGCACACACTAACACACCACCAGCATTGCTGCAGTGGTGTAACAGAGTATCAGAGAAACAGATGGACTACAGTCTGTAACTGTAGAACTACAGAGTGCAGCTACACAGTAAGAGGAGCTGATCAAATGGACAGTGAGTGCAGAAACAAGGAGGTGGTCATGATGTTGTGCCTGATCGGTGTAAACAGCGGATCTCATAAAGTGGACACCTGGCAGTACCAGGTAGGTGTTTCCAATAAAGTGGACAGCTGGTATAGCTAGAGCCTTGTTGGCTCTAGTGTGAGCAAACGTAACTACAATCACTCGGATCTCTTAAGAAAAGTACAAATTCGCGTCAGTGAGTAAATGGAAGGGCTGCTATCCACGCCTGCACACACTGCCCATGTGTTAGTTAGCTAAGCTAGCTGCTACAGTCCAAGTTCACCCGGCACACCTCACAGGCTAACGTTATTCCCAAGCTGTATTCCCACAAACATTACCTTCCTTCAGATCGGACAGGTGCACAGCAGCTGTCAGCAGTAATGTAATAATAAACGCATTTAAAGCACAGAGAAACGCGCAGGTTCATTCACCTTTCCGAGAATCCTGCTGAAGGCCATAACGGACTTGTTTACATACGGGCTCTTCTCTTCGATGACGTCCAAGGGCTGAACCTCTCGGGTGAAATTACATTATAATTATTATTATTATTATTATTATTATTATTATTATTATTATTATTATTATTATTCAGTTTTACTTACTTTATCTGCGAATAGTTCTATTCCCTAAATAAAACGACAACAATGTAGGGGTTTAATACACTTTTTCTTTACTCTTTTTGCATGATTTATTTGTATTATTTATTTATCTTGTTACTTTAGAGCATTTTGCTGCTGTCAATTTACTCAGTGTAGTTGCGATATGTGTCCTACTTGTTATGAATGGTTGCTTCAATTAAATACAATGTAGAAAAAAACACTGCTTTTGTGTTTTTTTTTCCTCAAAAAGAAAAATATACGAACGTATCTATCTTCCACTTATTATCTTTCTCGTCGCTGTTTTTGATTGAATACTTTTACAGCAGTTGTTTTATAGAGATTGTGTGCGCGGCGTGTTGAGGACTTTTAGTTTGCTTTTTATTGCAACCGGAACCTGCGATCCGGGACTCTTTGCATCTTCACTTCGCAACAGCGGCGGCGCTCGGTTAGCCGTTAGCCGTTAGCCGTTAGCCTAATGTGGGGTAAATAAACGCGTTTCGTGTAAATTCGGACATCGTGCGATGAAGATCGGCGTTTAATGAGAGGAGCTGTTATATCCCGCCGGCTTTCTGGTGAAGCGGCTGCGCGGGACGCGCTGGGCGGTGTTGCGGGGTCGTTTGTTTAGCGTCGCCCTCCCGTCGTGGGTTGTTTTCCTGCTGGTGGGTCTCCCAGGTGATGTGAAGACGCAGGTAAGCGCCAGGCCAGGACTAGAGATCAAGTTTAGGCAGGTGAAGATCAGACCGAGGCAGACTGGGGTTAGAGCAGTAGGTTAGCTGGGTTAGCGTTAGGGTGCTGGTGGTTTCAGGACTGCAGCTGCTGGAAACGGTGATAACAGTAAAACGTTCCGCGCTCGGTGGTAATTTGAGCAAAGTAGAGACCCCTGTGAGCTCGTTTCAGACCAGAGACTGTATTTTCTATGTTTTCATATGTTCATTGTCGCTCCAGTAGCCCTGCTTTGTTTCGGTGAGCGCCGTGTTTTCGTCCCGATGAGCTGAAAACTGGCCGCTTCGGGGCGCCTCGGTGAAACACACGCAGGTTGGTTCTGAGCCTCGGGTCAATAATTTTGTCAGTGCTGGACAGTAACTCAGTAAATGTAATTAGTTTCTGTACTTTAGTATTTTTGGTGTATCTGTACTGAAGTTTCTCCGTTCTGGGCGTCTTTTTCCTTTCACTCCACTACATTTCAGAGTCTAATATCCGACTTTTCCCTCCTACATTTTGAGAAATCTGTCGTTCCTTTTGGTTTCTGTCTGTATAAAAACGTCACATGTCAAAACGAAAGAAGCGCAAAGAACTTCTACTTTTGCTGGAGTCATATTTTACCTTGGGTGTCTCTACTTTAACTCAGGTACATGATTTGTGGACTTCGTCCACCTCTGATTTTTGTTTCTGATCTTTAAAATAAGTGTTAATCGTAATAACAACGTCTCAACGACCGTTATCTCCCGCTCTGTGTGCGTTGTAGTACATACTGGCCTCAAAGACTGGATCTTGCAGCATCACTGTACTCTGTAGTGGTACAGGTGGGAAGGTAGGTTGGCTGAGCAGGTAAAGATCTGGAGCTCAGCCCAGTTCACTGTAGAGCTGTATATTCTGGCGGATCATCACCCAGAATCTTTAGAATTAACCTGCGAAATGTGCAGTAATTTTTTATTTAACATCAAGATTTACAGACCAACACAGCATGCAGGGATTCAGCATTGTTTATTGAGTGTTATGAACTAAACCATATAAAACAAACTATAAAAATAAGAAATCACTGTAACAGAAAGAAGAAAAACACAGAGTTTTTACCAAGTCATTTTGGGCTATTAGTTTTGGTCAGTTAGTTATTTAGATTCCAGTTGAATTAAGCATTAAGCAGTGGTGTGTAAGTGTGTTGCGCTGGTGTGAGTGGATCAGACACAGCAGTGCTGCTGGAGTTTTGAAACACTGTGTCTGTGTCCACTCACTGTCCACTCTATTAGACACTCCTACCTTGCTGATCCATTGGGCACCCCTGGCACGTCGCTGTTTGCGTGAGCCAAGACTTAAAATATACGATAATATTAAACCTCAAGACGAGAAAAAGAGCGACTTAAGACGGACGTCCTGACCGCCTTACAGTAAACGATCGAGATGACGCGAGCGCGACGCGACTCTCGTGATTTTATTCAGACGTTGGAAATTCGTCTGAGACAGTGAAATCGATTGAAATGTCATTTGGGGTAAAGCCAGCATAACATTGCAGGTTGAAACCATCCACACATGGAAGCATGTCATGTGATGCATCTAACTCCATAAAAACATTACTCTTCTCATAATCATCTTCTGTTCTTCTGCAGCAACACAAAATACTCAGACTCTCTTAAATGACAGAAAAAAACCTAAAATAAACCAAAAACAATATTTCCAGTGTATCTATCTATTTCCAACCAAAACCAATTGAACACAAATCGGGTCGTACGTACGACCTCCGAAGTCGTAAGTAGCAACTTCCGAGAAGAACTTGAAGGCAGTGTCAGTGGAAATATAAGGCTCCAGGTTGGAGGCAGCCGTGCATATTCCCATCATGAACTCCAGTTTGTGGAGTATATTGGTGATTAATAATTTCATTGCCCCTTTGCCCTGTTGTTGAGATGTCGGATAACCTGCTCAGAAGCTGTGACACATCACGGTTGGACCATGGGTGAGAAGAAACAGGAGCCGTTGGATTTGGTGAAGGACTTCCAGGAATACCTCAATCAGCAAACGCAACATATTAACATGATCTCGCGCTCTGTGGACGAGGAGAAAGAGCCTCAGGATCTCCAAGCAGGTAAGAGGAAAGGATGCTCTGTTTCCAGCAAGCCTGATCAGAACATAAAGAACAAGATGGCACGAACAGTTTATTGAAGCCTGAAAACTGAATAGAATTCCAAACGCTTATATCAGGGATTCCCAGTCCTGGAGAGTTTATATCAAACACATCTGACTTTAGCACTTGGATGCCTTTGAAGGCATTCGTTTCCTGTATCAGGTGCTAGATTAGGGGTGGAGTTAGACTCTGCAGGGTGGTAGATCCCCTGGACCAGGACTGAGCACCCCTTAAATGGTTTGGAATATTGGAAGCTCACTGGACAAAAACGTAGTCACTTGTGACTGAAACGTACCTGATCGCTTGTTCATAATTGACTTCTAGAAGCACTTCTTGTCTAAGAGCAAAGCGATTTACAAGCCGTGAAACATGCCGACGGTCCCTGTCTGTGAGTTTCGTCTTTCGGCCGCTGCCGGGACCCGTATGACCGTACGCTTCGATACACTGGAAAATTCAGCTACTTCCTTCACACTGTGGCCTTTGGCACACCCAGATGCAGTCACTCCTTTCTGCCAATCATCTGTTTTGTGACCCATTTTCCACACATCAAACGAGACATTCACTGCACTGTACCACCTTTTCTCAATCTATGAATCCTGTAAACACCTCACAGATATTTATAGCCCAGTCATCCTCAGGTAGTAAGGTACTTCCACCTTAATCACGCAAGGTGACTACATTTTTTGTCCATGGAGCTTATGACATGTTATCTATGAAATGGAGCAAAATTATGCTCAAAATAATTTGGAGCGCATATTTATTGAAAAAAGGTTTTTTTCAATACATTTTTGAGAGTTTCTATTAATTTGCCCCCAATTTCAGTGAGAATAACTAACTTTACAAGCTGAAACCAACTAATCTAAGTGGCTCATGTCAGCCCAGTAAAGATAATGTTGGGCTACACATTAGAGAACGGAACATCTTGTGGAAAAGAGGGACATTTTAGTGATGTTAACTATGGTACAGTAAATTAATGCAATACCGAGCGAGAAGTTCAGTAAGGAAATGGTCTGAAGTGTCACGGAGTTGTCATTTTCTTTACAGCAATGTGTGAAGATGAGCAGACTGGACTGGAGCAAGCCTCCATCAAGGTGTCTCTGGACAACGCGGCTTTGGCGGACAGTTTCCAAAGGACAGATGATGGGAAATTGAAGTGTCGTTACTGTAATTACGGCAGCAGAGGCATCCAGAGACTCATCGAACACATACGCATCCACACAGGTAACACAAACCACAAAAAGAACAGTTGAATTGATTGCAGAGCAATCAAGACTGAGGTGTTTATGCTTATTCTACTCAACACTCTGATGGAAAATTTTCATTTACCTGCTCACTACAAGTAATCAGTTCCAAAGTTACGCACCTACGTGGAGAACCACTTAGAGTAAACGTTAATGTGACCGTGAACATCACGTGAGGTCCAGTCAGAGTGAGATGAGCAGCAGTGAGCAGTGCTTGTGTTTTTAACTGCTTTAAAATGACGTCAGACTCAGGAAAACGTCCTTCACATGTCCTTATTAAAGAAGGCCGAGAGGAAGACGTCGTGTTCTGAGACACACAAGCTGGACGTCCGTCCCACCGCCGTCTTTTAAAGATCAGAGCGTGAACTTCGTCTCCTCTGCAGACCAGTTTCTGCTCCGCCGTGTTGAACGGTATAAACTCTCACTGTGACGCGACGCTCATGCAGAACGGACTTAAACTTTCCAATTGGAAGTGTGATCGGATACAGACGTTTACACGGATATTATTCTTCTATTTAGCGGATTATTTACAGGATTGCCCACCTCGTTCACTTGGATAGAAATATTCCAAATGGCCTCAATCAGACTAGTTTACTTGGACGTATTCTATTCCGATTGACCTATTAGTCAGATTATTAACAGACTATTAGGCTGCATGGAAACATGGCTAATATGAATGGCTCATAAATCACAAACTTGTATTAGTTTCAGGTGAATAGCCTGTTGCCAAATGTGCACCATAATAAAAAGTTTGAAAGATATGACGTTCTTTAGTGTAGAGATATCAAAAACGGCATTCGTTTTTCCCAGAGAGAAATCTGCTCAGACCCAGAGTCTGTTTGGCAGGCACTCTTTTCCAACGTGACTTACGGTCGACCTCTTACAGTAGACCTCTTACTCGGGGTCTAGGACCTCTGGGTCTAAGCAGATTTATCCACAACAGAAATGAATGGCATTTCCAGAAGTCACTGCTATCACACCCTGTGGTAAACAGAAATGTTAGAAAGCTGATTCTTTTTGCCACACAACTATTTTCCTTTGATTGTCAATGGATCCTATGAATTCAAGGCCACTGGGGAGTAGAAATACAAATTTTGCCATATGTAAGCTGAGCAGTGGACTGACGTCATAAGACCTCACACAAACCAGTAAGCCACGCATGTTAAGTTGCTTTGACAGTAACAGAGCACATCTGGAGTGTCTGGTGTTGTTATACAACAGTGAAGTCTAACATTTCTTATTTTTACCCCTACCCCTTGTTTTTGAGTGTCACCTTGCCCCTTGGAACTGAGTTATGTACAACTAAGTTGTATTGGTTGAAATCTTCCACTGTGAAATGGGACTTTGTTAACGGCTACTGTAGGTGACCCTGCCCATTTGCAGTGACAGCAGAGGAGGGGAAAGTTCAGCTCTTCACTGCTGGGCTTTAATTACAGTTAGGGATATATGCTTTGAAGTGTGTGTGTGTGTGTGTGGGGGGTGGGGGGGGGGGGGGGGGGTGCAACAGTTATTTATTATTGTCCACCTAATTCTTAGAGATAAAGCTGAAGTCAGCTATTTGTCAGCTTCTTGTTCCACCTTAAATGGAGCAGCCGTTCTGATGCTGAGGCACCAGAATCTAACTGCTGCACCATTTAAGGTGGCAAATTTTATGCTTGTTATGAAGAAAATTACCATAATGCATTGAATGGCAGTAAACTAATATAAAACAGTAGTTATCGTCATTTTTAACACAGAAAATTCTCACATTTGTGGGTTTCTTTGGTCTCCTGCCGTTTTTCTATCGTTGACACAACGTCGACTACAAAACGTAGGATGTAAATCTAAATTATCACCTGTTAATCACGAGTGATCAGTTTCTTCTCTCCTTGTGTGTGTAAAGGTGAGAAACCCCACCGCTGCCGTCTGTGCCCGTTCGCCTCTGCTTATGAGCGCCACCTGGAGTCACACATGCGCTCTCACACAGGCGAGAAGCCCTACAAGTGTGATCTGTGCTCCTTCCGCTGCAGTGACCGCAGCAACCTGTCGCACCATCGGCGCCGGAGGCACAAGGTCTTCTCCACCAAGTTGGTGCACCACTCCTCGCTGGCCAAAAAGAAGATGCTAAAAAATTCCAGCTCTATTGCTTACGGCCATCAGCACCTTGTTAGCCTGAGCCCTCCATCCATGGTGATGCAGAACACTATGAATGGTTTCCCTCTGCATACAGACGCATACGAAAACCTGGCAGCGCTCCACATCGTTGGAGTATCTACAGACTCATGCACGTTAGCCAACCTGTCCTCTGAGGAGCAGGATGCGGATTCCTCTTGTAGAGACGAGAAGCCAATACTTATCCCCCCTGTCTCAGGCCTTCCGTCTGTGAGCACAGCTCAGCCTCCTTCAGCCTCCACTCCGGACCTCCACTCCCACGGTACGAAGAGCGTGAGCTACACCCAGCCCAGCCTGCCTGCTCCCGCATCCACGGCCGCGTGTGCTGAGAACTCCACGAAGCCCCCAGAGATGCTGTACACCTGCTTACACTGCCAAATGTACTTCGCAGACAACATCCTCTACACCATCCACATGGGCTGCCACGGCTATGAGAAGCCGTTTCAGTGCAACGTCTGTGGGTACAAGTGCACGGATAAGTACGACTTTGCGTGCCATTTCACGAAAGGGCACCATCAGTAGTGACTAAATGGGGACATAATGTGTCATAAACTGATTTTGTATTTTCATAAGCTTTTGAGAAGCGGGACACCACACTCGAGTAAGAACAGGCACCTCACAATCAAGTCTAGTGGTGAAATCTTTGTGGAATTCGGTGGAACTTTAACTCAATAAGAAGAAAAGAAAGACGTGCAGGTTGTTTTGAAGAAAAATGGCATGTTCTGCAGGAATTTTCCGTAAGATTTTTCTACTATTTCTGTGATTAGACCCACAACTTCCCCGTGTCTATAGCGTAAACATTTCTTTATTTTACCTGTGTATTGTGAGGTTTTTAGGCGTAGCTTTGGTGGCGCTAAAATGGTGGAGAATTTGGAAAAATCTGTTTTCTCTGGGTGCTGGTTGCCCGTCCAGTTGGCTGCATGCAGCTCTCCACTCTGCGTATGTTTTCCTGCTGCTGTGATTGAAATGAGTAGCTATCTTATATTTGCTGACATTAAAATAATCTCTTTTGTGGTGAAGCACGGATCAAAAGCAGTAAAATTCAAACCCCCCGGGTCAAATATGTTTTGGTGATTTTCCGAATGAAGAATAATTAGCCAGAACTTTTTTATAGAGACTACATTTTAATTGGTTTTCTGGTATGAAATTGTCCATTAGAATGCACTTGAACCTTTGTATATGACTGTAGGTCACAATGTAACTGGAAAACGAATAGAGATGACATCATACCACTTTTCCATTCTCATACTAATACTAATATAAAATTACACGATCGTCTAAAAGTAGGCTGTCGTGTTGAAACTACATTTACGGCATTTGGCTGACGCTCTTATCCAGAGCGACTTACAATTTGATTGATTGCTGTATACAGGAAGGCGAAGGTAGTGTTGGGAGTCTTGCCCAAGGACTCTTATTGGTATAGTGTAAGGGGCTTACTCAGGCTAGGGATTGAACCCCAGTCTACAGCGTAGAAGGCAGAGGTGTTACCCACTACACTACACCAAAACTACTCGAACACTATTGGCTCCACAGCTAACATCACCTCACACAGTGTGAGTGGGGGCTTTTTCAGGACCGATTCGTTACAGATCCAGCATTTCTGACCTGCAGTCAGCGCAAAACTCACCAATACCAACGTGACATCTCTAGACAGAGACCTCATAACAAATGATCCGATAACTAACTGATAACTTGGTTGCAGTGAGTGCATTTACATGCATTTAATAAGCCAATAACTGCAGAAATTCAGATCCGATCAACATATTTACATGCACTTGAGTAATCGGATAATAGGGAAACTCCGGGTCTACGTGATTCAGACGGTAATCAGATTTGTGCTTTGCAACCAGCCAGCAAACTTGCAGAAGACGACGTGATATAGCCGTAATGTAAAACTCAAACTTCATGTCGCCTTTTTTTGTTTGTTTATTTATTTACTTATTTGAACACCACACCACTTTACCTGAAAATATGAATACACACATCATCTAGAAGGCGGAGAATATTTAAACCACTTGCTTTCATCAAGCATGTATTTCTGTTTTCACACATGCGCATAGAAATCCGAAAGAAATCAGAGTAAGAGTTCACATGCACTGACAAATCGGATTACTGAGCTAAAATCCAGCCTCCGGATTTCTTAATGGGATTTCTAGACCTTACTCCGATCTAAGAATCGGAGTGTGCTGTTTACACGACCCTTTGAATAATCAGATAACTGTAGAAATCTGATAATGATCAGATTATTGATTTCATGTAAACTCACTCATTAACACCATTAACTGCTGTGAACTCTTAACCTGGACGGAGAAATAACTGTGGCCCTAGTTTGGACCTCAGCAGGCCAGACAGGACAGGGCAAGGAAAAGTAGCACAAAAAAAGAGAACAGATTTTTTACCACCATTATAGCAGTCAGTACTTTTGCTTTCTCCCATGAACACTGAATACCTGAGTACAGGTGTGCTTGGACCTGAAATAGAGCAAAAACGTGGACAGTTTGGCAGTCCTCCAGGACCAGGTTGAGGAGCACTGGACTAGAGATCAGGGGCCAGATTCTCAAAAGCTTTCCTAAGAAAAACCAAACTATGATCTTAAAACAGCCAATGAAACGTTTTCATATGTAGGCTACAGATTACAGTAAATAATACCTCATTTACATTAACCTGTTATTCACCTCAGCATCTGGGGATTAAAATCAAGCCAAACATTAAAAAATGTAGCAAACAGAAACTAGACATGATGACAGGAAAACTCCTCCCTGGTTTATTTTAAGAGTGATGAGTTGTGAGAGTCATTAGAATTTACAGTTTGAGAGATTAGACCTGTCTGCTCTTACAGTTTAAAAGAAGTGAGACTGTTTTAAGGTTAAGATGTTGAAGAACCCATTTTCTTTTTGTCTAGAACACCACTTCTATTGTTCTTAAGATGAAAGTCAAGAAAATTCCTTGGAAAGTTTTTCTGAAGAATATTTTATCTCAACTTTTTTTCTTCTTAGTATAGTTTAGAAAAAGAG
The DNA here is from genome assembly GCF_015220715.1 of Pygocentrus nattereri. NCBI lineage: Eukaryota > Metazoa > Chordata > Actinopteri > Characiformes > Serrasalmidae > Pygocentrus > Pygocentrus nattereri. The sequence continues at coordinate 36,623,664 of NC_051223.1, forward strand.
GCTTTTTAAACAAGATTTTCTTTCTTTTGTGAATCCAGTCCCGGGTACAGCACTTATTGCTGTTTATTCAAGAACAGAATGGCAGTCCATTCCTGACCGGTACAGGTGAAGAAACTCAACTGTGTTTTTTTTTTTTTTATTTTATTTTTTAAATATTTACATACCTCAATAGTGGCATTTCCCAAAATACAGACTTGGTATATCAAAATAATGACTTATTTCTCCAAAATACAGACTTGGTATATCAAAATAATGACTTATTTCTCCAAAATACAGACTTGGTATATCAAAATAATGACTTATTTCTCCAAAATACAGACTTGGTATATCAAAATAATGACTTATTTCCCCAAAATACAGACTTGGTATATCAAAATAATGACTTATTTCTCCAAAATACAGATTTGGTATATCAAAATAATGACTTATTTCTCCAAAATACAGACTTGGTACATCAAAATAGTAACTTATTTCTCCAAAATACAGACTTGGTACATCAAAATAATGACTTATTTCTCCAAAATACAGATTTGGTATATCAAAATAATGACTTATTTCTCCAAAATACAGACTTGGTACATCAAAATAGTAACTTATTTCTCCAAAATACAGACTTGGTACATCAAAATAATGACTGAACATCTCAAAATGACATTCTCTAAATATTAACTTTGTATCTTAGAAAAAATCTTCTCAAGATTTTGAGTTAAGACTAAATTCCGGCACATTGTCAAAATAACGAGTTCAATAACATGATTGTTTTTGGGATATGAAGTCAGTAGTTTGACATATTAAATCAAACTTTCCAGTAAGCGTTTGTCATTACTTTTAATTTTGATATACTAAGCCCTTATTTTGACGATCAGTATTTCAAGAAAAAAGGTGGATGTTTTGACAAAAGATTTGGGAAGTAAGTAATTATTTTGAGATTATTTTAACATTTTGATGTATAATTACCAGAAACGGATGCACTTGCATTAAGAGAGGACGAAGCAAATGTTAAAGTAAGTTATGAGTTATTTGGTGAGTCTCTCAAATATGACAAGCTGGTCCAGCAGTAACTCCACTCTCGTCTCTTTACATGAATGCCTGAGGGGCTGTCTCAAGTGTATGTGCATACATGAAGGTCCTGTTACTGAGTACTGAGGAGAGTGCCGTGTGCTACCTGGAGAACTTTCAGTTTCAGAATTTTTACCCTCTAGAGATGCGGCCTGGGACAGACAGCCGTTTCCGTTGATTGCAAAGGAGCTACAGCTGTGGCTAAAGCTTTTTAAATGAGATTGCCTTTTGTGCTGGATTATTTTTTGTTTTTTTCACTACTGTATAGCAGATTTGTATGGTAGATGCTTGTGAATTACATTGGTGTGTCCCAAAAGGCTACCTCGCCAGTTACAGGTCCAGCTGCTAACAGTCTGTGACACTATGTAGCAGCTTTTACATAGACCTGTTTTTTTCTTAAGAATAATAGAAAGGCGACCTGAAATTTTGGACCTTTTTAATATTACTACTATAATAAACATTGTCATTTTTTTTATCCCACTTCACAGCAGTTCTTTTGCATTTAACCACCTTTGTTAAGCTAAAAATAAGCCTTTAGAGCCACAACAACACAGTAATGCCACTCTGTTCTCTGTAAAATCAGCTTGTTTTAAAGAAGGCCAAGGTGCACTTTTAACTGTCAGAGCACTTGATTGTGTTTCAAGTAATTATCTCCATAATCATCATTTCATGAGACATAGATGATCATTATAGCAGCAGATGTTTAGAACAGTAACTGCACTATACAGGGTGATTCAAAAAGATTCATCCCATTTCAAAGTAATTTATTTCACCTGTAAATCGTTACAGATCAGTGCAGTGAGCTGTAAACGGTGTAAATGAGCATAAAGTTTATTATGTAATTCTACAAGGTCTCAGTCTGAACCTCCTCCAGCTGGACGGACGACATCAACACAGTCAAACTCATCCCAGACTGGACTGAGCGTGTCGGGCGTCGCTGCTCTCACGGCTCTTTCAGTGGGATTTCGGAGATCATCCAGTGCTGTGGAACCAGCGCTGAACGCTCTGAGCTGTTGGAGCTTCACTGCCCATGAAAATCACCCTGCACAGTTCTGACGGATTCACTCTGATTGTAGTGTCTTTGTAGAAACTCAGTTGACCCCCTCTTTCAATTGGATTGTGATTGGTTCCTAACGGTTGTTAAAATATGATTCTTTGAATCCAGATGAATCCTTTTGAATCCAGATGAATCCTTTTGAATCCAGATGATTCCCTGTACCTGTTCAGATATAAACCTGCACCTGCGCAGCTGCCATCCTGAAGAATTCAGTTCCAACTAGGGATATGAATCTAAAACCGTGCAGTGATTTGCTTATGATTGTCCTACGTTCAGCACATCATAGTCCCTAATTTGACCACGATCGGATTCATTTTCGTACAATTTACAAATACAACTGAATACTCAAACATCACTGGAGGAACGATTTACATGGAATTAGAACATAAACAGTTTTGTTGTGTTTGAAAATGGACAGAGAATTCTGTTCAATTCGAAGATACTTTATCAAACATAACATTATTTTAATAATTGATTATAAGTGCTTCTGATGTTCCAAAATCAATGCAGTCGAATCGGCACGTGTACCTCAGTGCGTCACAGTGCATTTTTACACCCCTAGTACCGCGGCCGTCAACAGTCAGCAGTGAGTTCACATCTCTACAGGTGATGAACTTTAATATAAATAATAATTTTTTTTTTTTTGCACTTTTTAAAATAAATTCAGGGTGCCATAACTTTTGCACAGACGATTTTTTTCTCCAATATGTTAAATTCTACAAATGAACAGAAATTGTGCATTAAAATGTGTAGAGGTGTGTTCTCTGAAGAGGATGTGTTAATGTATTTACACCTAGAAAAGCAACAACATTGAATTAGACTAAAACTCACAGTGCAGTTTATTTCATTTTTAAGTTTTGGAACAGGACGGTGTCGTCCTGGGACTAAAACTTAAATCAGGAAATTAAATCTCATGATGCGTTAGCTCTTTTTCACAGGCTGAAACGAATTCTCTGTGTAGAAGCTCGTCAGTAGAGTCAGTAGAGTCAGTAGAGTCAGTAGAGTCCTGATACAATGTTTTTTTATTTTTAAATGATCATACTTGGCCTTATAAACACTAAACTCAATTTCCAAATCCCACACAAAACCCACAGGTGCTTCGTTTCTTCTTGTAATGACTTGTAACTGAGATTTCTTTGTTGACTTTTAATATTGTCCTATTCTAATAACTTATAACAGCATAAGAGATTATTGCTGAAGACAACTTAGTGTGTTTTTTTTAAATATGTTTACCAATATTGGGCTAAAACGTTGATTAGTTCAAGCTGTACTCTTTTTCTACCCTTTCACTCCACTGGAGTACAGTTTAATCCGACGAGGCCTTTATTTTATTAGAATTAGCATTTTATATATTTTTTATTATTTACTCATTGAATATTTTGTAAATAACGATCACTTTGTAGACGTACTCGTCAGGGAAGTCGATATTGCTAAATTTACAGACTTTCTTCGCTGTTCTGACTCCAGAATTCTGCTCTGAAGCTGGAGGTGGGCGATACGGCAGAATGTCATATCACAATACTTGAAGTTTTTTATGATGCTCGATACGTTTATTTTTTTCCGATTTCTTGTAAGTTAGAACAGACAAAGTAGTGCCGCATTTTAAAAATCATGTGAAAAACTATTAATACATTTATTTGTATTAAACATTTTAAACACCGCTGGACTAAATATGATTAGGCTTTGTGATCAAACATGCAGCTGGGAAGTAACTGATGCACTAATGATGTTTACAAAGTGCTCAGAAAAGCATTGTGATGTAATTGATCATCATAACGATGGATATTGTGATATTGCCCTTGGCTGAAGAAAGTTTCTGTTGTGGTCGATAACGTTAAGAGTGACCGCTGTCGTAATTTAAGGGGGTGGATTTGGGAAGTTTTAACGTTTGGGTGGTTGTGGCACTTGATGATGACGAGTGTCTCCCTTTCTGTCACGTTCGTAAGTCGTGTGATGTTAGAGGACCGATGTTTAGCTGGACTGCTGGATCGTGACTGTACATTGGCTGGATGTTGTGTTGTGGCTGGTAAGGAGGAAGACGGCTCACGTTCAAGAACTACTCGATTTTCTGCTTTAATTGCTCGTGTAAAGGAAAACAGTGCTTTTTGTATTCACCTTAATCTCAAGCCCATCCGTTCATTTGCATTCACTAATTAAAAAAAGAAACTTTTTGATGTGGTGTTTTATCTTCATGCTAAGTCACTTCGAAAACTGTAGTGCAAAAAAATATTCACAGAATAAAAAATTCATATTTCATTAAAAACGAACACAGCTGGCCAAATGGCACATTTCGATTATTCTTTTAAGGTGAAAATATTTGACCATTCTTAAAAAAGAGAGTTCTTCAAGGGTTCTTTAGGAAAGAAAATCTCTATATAGAACAGTGTACATTCAAAGAACCCTTTGCATGATTAAAAGGTTCAGATTGATGGAGAACGTGCTGTATATGGATGTATAGAACCTTTTTGAACAGGGTTCTTCTATTGTTAGGATGTCAAGCTTGTAATAATAGAAGAACCCTATTTAAAAGGTTCTGCATAGAACCATCTTCAGCATGTTCTCCGTCAGACTGAAGAACCTTTTCACCATGCAAAGGGTTCGAGTGTTCATGGTTCTGTATAGAACCATTCTTCCCTATGAAAGAACCCTTAAAGAACCATCCTTTTTAGGAGCGAGGGATCAGACTTCTGCACATTTTAGTGTTAACATACAGAAATTGTGCACTTAATATTTCAGAAAAAGGTCATATTTAAGTGTGATCTCTGTAGATGATGTGTTAATGTATTCCTCTCACAATATCAACAAAATGAGCAGTACTCACACTTCTGCATACAGCTGTATATTAACATAACATAATAATTTACATTAACAATGAAACACTTTTATTAAATGATAAAAGAAAATAATTGATATAACAAAGATAACCTCAGTACATCCTTGATTCCATACCAAGCATTTCACTTTAAAAGTATGAAAATCCAATTATTGGAAGGTTATTGGTGATATAAGCTCCCATTGACACAGGGGTATAAAATCAAGCACCGAGCCTGGCTTTACACACACTGGTGAAAGAATGGGTCGTTTGAAAGAGCTCACTGAATTCGGGCTTGGTGCTGTAATAGGACGCCACTGTTACAAGTCAGTTCATGAAATTTCTTCCATCCTAGATATTTCACAATCAACTGTAAGCGGTATTAAAGATGAGTGTTTAGGAACCACAATACCTGCGACGACCTCAGACCACCTAAAGTGCTGAAGGGCATAGAGCAAAAAAGTCACCAACGCTCTGCTGATCAATAACTGCCGAGTTCAAACCTCCTCTGGCATCAACACAAAAACTGAGTGCCAAGAGCTTCATGGCAGGGTTTCCATGGCTGAGCAGCTGCCTAACGTCACCAAGCACAACAGCAAGCGTCGGATGGAGGTGGTGTAAAATGCCGCCACAGTGGGGAAATATTCTGTGTAATGATGAATCAAGCTTCTCTGTCCGTCAGTCTGATGGACGAGTCCGGGTTTGGCGAACGCAGGAGAACATTACAGCTGGTACAGTGACGTCAGGCAGGTAAAGTTTGGTGGAGGAGGGATAATGATATGGGGCTGTTTTTCAGGGGTCAGCCTAGAGCCCTCAGTTCCAGCGAAGGGAAATCTTATTGAAGACATTTTGGACAATTGTACAATTACAACTTTGTGGGAACAGTCTGGGGAAGAATCTTTTCCGTTCCAACGCGACTGAGCCCCAGTGACCAAAGCGGCTCCGTAAAGGCCTGGCTGGGTGAGTTTGGTGTGGAAGAACTTCACTGGACCTCACAGAGCCCTGACCTCAACCTCAACAAACACCTGAACTAGAACAGAGACTGCTAGCCAGGCCCTCCCATCCCACATCAGTGTCTGACCTCACAAATGCTCTTCTGGATGAATGGACAAAAATTCCCAGAGACACTCCAACATCTTGTAGGAAGCTTCCCAAAAGAGTGGAAGCCGTTATAGCTGTAAATGGGGACCACTCCATATTAATGTCTATGGGCTTAGAATAGGTGTCCCAGTACTTTTGTCCCTGCAGTGTTTGTTATACAGCTACAGTAGTAGTTATATTGAGGCCTAAATTTTGTCTGTACTTCAGTCCATGTTTCTAGATAACAGCGTCCTGTACAGGGTCAGAAACCACAGTTTATTCCTGATTACTCCACACGGTTTGAGGCGAGTGTGTGCTTCATGCATGCTGTAAGCACTATGCTAATTGGTGGGTTACATGCTTCCATTACTTATTCCAGTGCAGACACCACCGTCTTGGCTGACAGACTACACTGGGGTAAGAGGGGAAACATAAGTACACTTGTTTAAATTAGTGTGATAAAAACAAAGCCTCTCAAATCAAACTGCTCTCTTATGCTGTTCTGGCTCCGGTGCTAATGCCGTGTCTCTCTAGCACGTCGTCTCTCTGCTGTTGAAACGCGGCGAGCGCTCTGCTGACCACTCGCTCCACGTCCACTGGCTCCCCTTCAGACAGAGGCATCTCATGGAGGACATGTCTTCTCAGCTCTTGCAGGAAATGACCCTTCTGCTCACTCAGATCTTTCGCCAGGACCCTCAGAACCTCAGAGGACGCTTTACTCTCTGACAGCACAAAAGCAAACCAGCTTTTATTCAGTAAGTCTTAAAATACACACTAATGTACAGAGAGATTCATTCGAAAGAGGTCCCGAATATTCTGCTGTAACTCATGTTAGGATGAAGCAATCTGAACCAAAAAAATACACTACATACCTTGACAGGTGTGTAATTGATTGCATTACATGCAATGCTGGACGTCACCTCTGTTTTCTGCCAGACACATGAAGGAGGATAGGGGCATGGACCCAGAAGTGGCAAACGGAGGTTAAACGTTGCGACGGCTCTACGGCGCCTACCTTATTGCTCCAACACAGGGCATCCCAGCTTGTTCGAAGCTCCACATACTGAGGATCACATCGTGCATTATTTCGTTCAGATTGCTTCGTCCTACCGAGAGTTATTACACAATATTCAGGGCCTCTTTCGAGTAAATCTCCCTGTATAAGGGCTGATTATTTTAGTAATTAGGTAATCTGATTATTTCAGAAAATAAAGACAGACACACACAGTTGTATGCCAACGTTTGGGTGCTCCTGGTCAAGTCACATGTTTTGACTTTCTAAATTTTAGGACCATTTCTATTCATTTGCTGAGTTTAATATACTAAAAACAATAAAACACAATATAAAATGTGCCATAACTTTTGCACCAAGTTTTTAATACTATTATTTTTCTACATTGTTGTTGGAAGAAAACCTCGCATCTCCATTTTTGCCATTTTTCTGTTTTTGACACTTTGAAAATGCATGTTACCCCCTACACTGTATGTAAATTTCATGATGAATGGGCCAAAAGAAATGACCTAAAATGATAAAAGAATGAAGTCTGGTTCCATTGACTTACATTAAAAGTAAAGTAATTTTCCTCCTTCTGCTGTAAAGTTTCATTCGGAGATACGAGGTTTTCTTCTGACAACAGCGCCACGTCGCTTCAGTGAGTTACAGTAATTGTGCGTTAAACCTCAAGAGGGTGTTTTAACTTTTCAAATCAACAAAATGTACTTTGATAGGAACGCCCGATCTTTTACGTACAACCATATATACAGTACTGTGCTGTGAAAAGTGTCATGCAGTCATTAACTTTACTGTTAAGTGTGTTTAATATATAGCATAATATTTATATATATAATATTAGCTTTTATACATGTTTTAATATGCTTGTTAGAAGAATACAGTTTAGTTCCTGGCTTCTCACTGCACTCCAGCCATTGTGTGGATTTGTTAAATTAGCACCACTTGATTTAATTTAATGAAGGCTTAATTAGATAAACGAGGTGTTAGATGGTAACTGTAAATACAGGAGATGTTCAGAATATATTATTTATTCGTATTTATTCTGATGTTAATGTTTTTGAACAAACAGAACACGTTCTGCACAGATAAATGGTTTTAAGTAAAAAGTAGCTACAGTGACCCCAAGAAGTATTGAGACACTTTACTCACTGATAAGTTTTAGGTGCTTGTGGTTCATTTATAAAACATTATTAATTAATGTTTAATTAATTAACATTATTAATTAACGTAACAAATACTGGTATTCATTTCAGAAGAGGAAGATTTAGCACAACATCAAACCGATGCTAGAGTCTTTGCGTGAAGAAATACAGGGGCTATGTTACACAAACGTCTTTTTGATCTGACAGGTCAAGATACGTTTTTTTCCACAAATTTGTATCACAGAAGCAAGGAATCTTAACTTACAGCATCTTTTCTGATCTCCAGTTAGGAAATCTTAACTTTCTCGATCGGACTCGACAATCAACTGTTGTGTCTGTTACCTAGCAACCGGCCATCTGCGCACAGCTGAAATGTAAACACATAATCAGGTTATTTAGCCAGACAGCTAACGTTAGCTACCACTACTGGGGTAAAGAAAGTCTAATAAAACTAAAGCGGATAAACTGAAAGTTAAGAATGTTGTTTTAGCGCTTTGTGCTGTTTATCAGAGCGTCGCCGTCTCCACTTTCAGTTTCAGTCTCCATTTCCCAAACGCTGTAGTCGAGCGTGCTAACGTTATTCCTCCTAATAAACAGACACCCGTTCAGCTCCATCTCCTCGTTATTCACCACCATCTCTGTAATATCGTGTCTTCAAAGTTTTCATCAACATTAACACACAAAGGTATTAAGAGGGGACAGTGGAGATCATGTCTGCAGTGACTGTTGCTTTTAAACGCTGTTAGAAAAAAAAAAGTCAAGGCACCTTTTTCAGTGTAGATAAATGTAGCGTCATTGTGCTGGTTATAGTGAACTGTGCTGCCTGTTAACCTTACTGCATAATAGAAACAGGTGGTTTAAACAGGGCTTAAGACACTGTTGGGGTTTATCTTAAAGTTAGGACAGAATGTAGGAGATTCAGTCTAGTTAGGATGCTTTGGTAACAATCTTTTGTTATCTGGAGTTAATGGATAAGATTGTGAACTTAAGAACTGTTTTGTAATAGCTTCTGTCCTAAATTTAGTCCTAATAAAAGTTGTCATGGCAATTAACCAGATAGATTTCAGACTTAAGAAGTTTCTGTAATATGGCCCCTGGAACAGATCTCCCACCAGACTGCATTAAGGCTACTGTAGAAGCACAGAGGTGGAAGCAAAGTCAAAGTCTGGGGCTGTTTTTCCTACAGTGCTGTCGGTGTTTAGTGACTGGATCATGAGCTTGCATGAATATAAAGACACTTTGGATGTAAACCTACAAAGAAATGATCTGAAACTCACCAGCCGTCTTTTGAATAGCGGTTGGTTAGTGTAGTGGATAACACCTTTTGCCTTCTATGCTGTAGACTGGGGTTCAATCCCCACCTGGGTAAACACCCTACACTATACCAATAAGAGTCCTTGGGCAAGATTCCCAACACCACCTTTGCCTACCTGCGTAAATTATCAAGCTGTAAGTCGCTCTGGATAAGAGCGTCAGCCAAATGCCATAAATGTAAATAAATGTAAATGTTTGAATGAATACTGTACCAAAAGGTAAGTGACTGTCTTGGAATGATCTGTTTAAAAAAAATGCCAGTCTGAAACTGTTCACCAACACAATTTACTAACTTGATGCATTTTTATGTGTGACAAATGTCCAAATATTTTCTGGGGACATGCATGCTTAAATTACAATTGTGAGTAAGTGATCTAAAAGGAAGTAGAAGGTTTGGAAGCTGATCAGTTGTCTTTTCGTGATATTGTGGTTATACTGTATATTGATTGCAGTGATAAATGTACCTCTGGCAGTCAGCATGGCATGAGACACCAACCGCCGGCAAGCCTGGTCTGCCTGGTGCACCACACTGGAGGCACAACGCTCTCTGTCGGCTAACTAAGAGAGAGAGAGTGAGAGAAAGAGAAAGAAAGTACATTAAATGCTTTATAACGCCTTAATAAGCCACAATTAAACATGCTTTCTTTTTGCATGTCATGACTGAACTAAACTGCCAGTAAATGCTGTTCTGACAGAGACACATAATTACAGACAGATTAAAGTGATACTTCAGCCAAATGTACACAATGCTCTTCTCATCCAAACGATCAGTCAAGACAAGTTTGGCATCATAAGTTTCCTTTCTCAGTTTTTGCGCTGCAGCTATGAGGCTAATGTAGCTTTCATCCACTGTTCTAGAAACAGTCCGTCATACAGTGTCAGAAACCACACAAGTAGGTATATTAGAAATGACACGGTGGATTCGTCTAATTTTTGACTGAAATGTAAACAAAGTCATAGAGTGGTTTGATGTAAAATTCCATCCTAAAGAAAGCAACAGAAGCTGGTTCACAGTGGTGGTGATGGGAACCAGAAGCGCCCTCACAGATAGTTATTGCATGAAATAGTTATGAAAGCACAATGATATGAATTCCTATTATTTCATGCCTGTTTAGAGAAAGATTAGGTCATTTAAAAAGCTATTAATGGCAAAGGTGTGCTTGAAAGGTACTGTATAGCAAAACGTAGGTTCACTGGTGGTTTTGGAGAGTAAGTAATAAAAGTGCAGAGTGGTTGCGCTGCTGAAGCTTCTTCTTAGGCAGTTGCTATGGTATAAGCGTGGGTTGCTAAGATGTTGCCATGGTGTACACGGTCTTTACTGATTTATTTTTAGTGGGTTCTGATGTGGTTGATCGTTGTTGTGTAAAAAGAACAGGAGTCAATGGAAGAAACAAGGAATGACAGGAATACGCAGAGGAGTGCGGGTGTAAGAGGAGTGTAAAAACTTACATTGTTAGCCCCCTTTTACCGTTCTTCAGTGGTCAGGACCCCCATGGACCCTCACAGAGCAGGTACTATTTGGGTGGTGCATCATTCTCAGCACTGCAGTAACACTGACGTGGTGGCGGCGTGTTAGTGTGTGTTGTGTTGGTACAAGTGGATCAGACACAGCAGTGCTGCTGGAGTTTTAAACACTGTGTCCACTCACTGTCCACTCTATTAGACACTCCTACCTTGTCAGTCCACCTTGTAGCTGTGAAGTCAGAGACGACAACTCATCTGCTGCTGCACAGTTTGTGTTGGTCATCCTCTAGTCCTTCATCAGTGGTCACAGGACGCTGTTGTCTGGATATTTTTGGTTGGTGGACTGTTCTCAGTCCAGCACTGACACTGAGGTGTTTAAAAACTCCAGCAGCACTGCTGTGTCTGATCCACTTAGACCAGTGCAACACACACTAACACACCACCATCAGGTCAGTGTTACTGCAGTGCTGAGAATGACCCACCACCCAAATAGTACCTGCTATGTGAGGGTCCATGAGGGTCCTGACAACTGAAGAACAGGGTAAGAGAAACAGATGGACTACAGTCTGTAAAAAATGACAAACAGATGATTGCGGGTCAGAACAACATTGAGATGGTGCTCCAGGGCCTGCCCTGAGATAGTAGATGTGAAACAATGTTTTCCTAAATGTCCCCTACCCTCTGCTCGAAGTCATCTTGAAATGGACTCAGGGGGTTCTCCAGTGCTGAGAACATCAACTGGAACAGGTTCTGGCTATGAAGAGAGAATAAAGGGAACACTTGTTTAACAACAGGATCCACCAATTTTCACATTTTAAACCAGTTAAAACAGCAGAAACTGTACAAGCCATCACATTTACATTAAAAACATAAATGAAGGGTATTAATAGTGAGTTTTCTCTTTCCTGCAGTAACGGCCTTGAATCTTCTGAGAAGGTGTTACACTAGATGTTGGAACATTGCTGAGAGGATTTGATTGAGCATTAATGAGGTGAGGTGCTGATGTTGGATGGTCAGTTCTGGATCACTCCAGCTCACCCCAAAGGTACTAGATGGAGCTCCATCACTCCAGAGAACACAGTTCACAGTTATATTTATATTCCTCTTCAATTGTAGCCAATTTGCTAAGCTCTGTACATTATTTGCAGTACATATACAGCTTTGATTTGACTGTACAGTACCAGGGTATTGTTGTTTGAGAAACACCACTATATACATACATGTCTGTGTCTGTGATGTCAGTGCTTGTCAGAGTCAGACTGCTTTGCTCCCAGTGGTTTTTCTGTGCATTTGGAGGCTCTATGCGTTTGGACATCTCTACAATGACCTCATCCGGCACTGGCTGCCCTCTGTCCTGGTTTCTAGAGAGACACACTTCCACCGGACAATGCAGGTACACCTGGCAGAAACCTGTGGAATCTGTATCCAACGAGAGAGAGAGATTATAGATTTCACCTGTTCCTGACTAGAAAGGCTGTTTTACAGGTTGGAGGTTTTGTTTTGAAAGCAATGATTTTTCATGTTTGTGAACCTTTTTGCTGCTGCTGTCTGAACAAAAAGCATTAAGTAAGAACATCAGACTAACATCAAGTTAGTGGTTGGTATAGTGCAGTGGGGAACACCTCTACGCTGTAGACTGGGGTTCAATCCCCGTCTGGGTAAACACCCTACACTATACCAATGAGTCCTTGGGCAAGACTCCTAACACCACCTTTGCCTTCCAGTGTAAAATGATCAAACTGTAAGTCGCTCTGGATAAGACCATCTGTGAAATGCCATAAATGTAAAAAGGTTAAGGAAAATTATTTTAAAAGCTTCTGGTTTAAAATGGGATAGTTTTATTACTCAGTAACTACTATAAACGATGTGTTACATTGGCTACGGTTATGAGGGCGAATCTATATACAGACCCTTAATTTAGAGTTTAGTTCAATTGAGGAGACATGGGACACTGGTGTTGGTAAGGTTTGAGCCTGGGAGGACCCTGTTCACTTACACTTTCTAGCGAGTTGATACACTTCATATCTCATGCTCTGGTAGTAGAAATTGTCATCAAGCAGCACTGCAATTCGTGGAGGTTGAGATGACGATTTGCGCAGGGCAGGTGAGATTGCCTGGCTGAAGCGCTCCCACACATTTCCCTCGGTCTGACAGGGGCTGGGCGCCTGAGGATCCTGCAGGAAACTCTCCAGGCAGGTCAACACAGCCTGCCTGTGCTGCTTCCATCTGGTTTGCTATAGAGAACAACAAAGAAAAAAATGAGTAGAGGTTGGTAGTAACTAGTTTCATTATGCAGCTCCAAGTCTTGATGGATTTGTAGTACTTTTACTTCTATCCAAGTATGTTTGTTAGGAATTGTAAGGACATTTTCCATTTTAAATCCATGTTCAGATTGCCAGGCCAAGTCCGATGTTTGGCATATCCAGGTTGTATCAAGATTGATTTTTGATAGTCTAGACAGCTAAAAATGAAATGAATTCCATTTTTTGCCAATAGGATTCCAACCATGTTTGGAGGGGGGCTACAGATGTGTCTCGGTGTGGTTGCTCTAGCCACTCAAATTGGATTTCAAAGGCCCAATCCCACTTCACCCCTGTCCCTAGCACCCACGTTCACACTTAGGGTGTCCCGAGATAGAGGGGTAGAGTGAAGTGTTAGAGCTACATGGTCCTCCAAACTGAGGTTTTTCAGACACACACTACAAACAGAGTGTCATGAAAAAAAGAAAAAAAACAGCAAACAGACCAAAAAAACCCACAAATGTGAGAATTTACTCTGCTAAAAATTATGATAACCATTGTTTTATCTTAGTTTAATGTTGTTTCAATGTATTGTGGTCCTTTTCTTCATAACAAGCATAACTAATCTCTAGTAGTGCTGATGTCTCGGTAGCTCACTAAATTTCCCGTTCCACCTTAAATGGTGCAGCATTAAAATTATGGCACCTTAGGTGTCAGTACTGCTGCTCCATTCAAGGTGAAACGGGAAAATTCTAACAAGAAGCTGGCGAACAAGACACTGACTTCAGCTTCACTGAGGAATTAGTGGTGGGCAATAATAAATAACTGTCCATCCCCTTTTTGAAGGCATATTACTAAATGTAACTAAAGCCCAGCAGTGAGGAGCTGAACTTTACCCTCCTCTGCTGTCAGTGCAGACGGGCAGGGTCGCCTACAGAGCAGCGCTAGCAGCTGTTGATGAAGCGATGCTCTTTTTATTTGAGGGTCCTGTTTCGTGGAGGAAGACTTCAACCACTACCCTGTAACTCGGTTGCAAGGGGCAAAGTGACACTCGAAAACAAGTGGTAGGGGTACAAATAAGAAATGGGACTGGGCCAAAGTGTCTTTTGCAACAACATTGACATCAGATCCAGAGTACGGAAGTGCTTCATTTAGGACCATGATTGGGAACCTGTAAGGTAGAGGGTCAATGTCTGGTAATCTCTCTATATGTACTCAATATATGGAACGGTTTTAAGTGGAACTATAGTCTTTATTACATTTATACATTTCATCCTTAAATGGTTCTTTGCATGGTGAAATCGTCCTTCAGATGTGTTATATATTCCTATATGGAACCTTTTTGAAAAGGGTTCTTCTATTGTTACAAGCTTGTCCAGAGCCCTTTCTGGTGCATATGGAACCATTTTTCAAAAAGGTTTTATACAGAACCATCTACAACACATTCATCAACCTGAAGAACACTTTTACAATGCAAAGACCCCTTTAATCATGCAAAGTGCTCTCATGAGCATTCATGGTTCTGTATAGAACCATTTTCTTTACCTTTGAATGATCATCCTTCTTGTGTAGGAATGTTCTTATGGCCCTAAAGGGGTTCTGCTATTGTTACAAGCTTTACATCGGTGCTACACTGAACCATTTTCAAAAAGGTTCTATACTCACCAGCCACTATATTAGGTACCCCTTGTTACTAGTAAAAGGTTGGACCCCCTTTTGCCTTCAGAACTGCCTTAATTCTTCGTGGCAGACTTTCAACAAGGTGTTGGAAACGTTCCTCAGAGATTCTAGTTGGTTATTTGAGTTAATGTTGCCTTTCTATCATCTGGAACCCGTCTGCCCGTTCTCCTCTGACCTCTCACATCAACAAGGCATTTTCGTCCACACAACTGGCCGCTCACTGGATATTTCCTCTTTTTCGGACCGTTCTCTGTAAACCCTAGAGATGGTTGTGCGTGAAAATCCCAGTAGATCAGCAGTTTCTGAAATACTCAGACCAGCCCGTCTGGCACCAACAACCACGCCACGTTCAAAGCCCCTTAAATCCCCTTTCTTCCCCGTTCTGATGCTTGGTCTGCACTTCAGCAAGTTGTCTTGACCACCTCTACAGGCCTAAATGCACTGAGTTGCAGCCGTGTGATTGGCTGATTGTCTATTTGTGTTAACAAGCACCTGTACCTAATAAAGTGTCCGGTGAGTGTATACAGTGTTATTAAACACTCCTAAACCTGAAGAACCAGTTTACCATACCGTTTAAGCATGAAAGGGTTCTTTATAGAACTCCAGGGTCTAAATACAACCACTGTGTTGAGTAAAGAGCCTCTGAAGAACCACATTTTGGTTCTTTGGTGTGTGACCTACAGGTCTTACCCCCTTCGACAGGCTGTCCGCCGGGCTGAAGGCGAAGGCCTCTTCTGCTATGAGCTGGTCGTATGATATGATAAAAGTCCCCCAGCCCTGTTTACCGATCTGAGCAGAAGCTACCTGGACGAGGCTGGATTTACCAGAAGCAGGTAACCCGCACAGCACACACAAACAGACTGCAGCCGGCATGCTGTGGGGCGGTCATTAGGGCTCTGTCCAGTCCCACTCACCAGTTCTGAGCATCGGCCGTCCCCCAATATCGGCCACTTCCGCGTATCGTCTCTCTCTCCTCCAATCGCGCAGGCGAAATTCAAAACACGCCAGCTCCCGCCTTACAAGGGCGTTTAAACTTCATTCTAGCAAAAGAAAAATTATAATAATTATCATATTTAATTTTACAGTAGGTTATATGGCACAAGGGTGCCCACAGAGGACAAGCTTAACCTCATTGTAAACCACTGTAAGCCGTCGAGTCTGATATGAATGGCGTTTCATGCTTAGTTAAACAAGCAGATCAAGTTGAATAATTAATACAATAACTAATACATAAATACGTATTTTTTATGTTTTTTTTTTACAATTTTATACGCTGGATTTTAGGCTGAACACCGAAAGTGCTGGTGGCCGATATTGGGGCGATTCTAGCGATGGAAAATTTCTCATCATGTCAAATGACTCTTGGACATTAATCTACACAAATATTTATCTAAAAAAAACACTGATCTGTGTGAGTAAAGTGCTGTAATTCATTTACAGTTGGCTTAAGAGTCCCGATGTTTTGTATTGAGGTGGTCGGTAACGGGGGTCCCTACGCCGCCTGTGTCAAACCACAAGGCAGCCACATAAGTCAGACGCTACTGCTTCACCCCAGCGAGGTTATTTGGTCTGTATTTAGTCCAATGGCTGTTAAAATGATCCCATTTTCACCCTTTAGTTAGCCATTTTTAACGGTCCCTCTGCATGCAGACTAAACTCGCTGCAGTCGCTCTCTGTCGCTGCCGCGGTGTAGCGCCCGTTTATGAGGGCTCTGTACAGATATTACGGCTTGTAATTGGTACAGCTATAATTTTAAACCATTTTCCTTTTATATGATCGTGGATACGAATATTAAACATAATAAATATAAAAAAAATCGTTTTTCTCTCTTCTTAGCACTGTAACTGTCCTGGTGGATGACTCTAGTTGCAGCACTCCTCATTGGCCAGGATACAGCACGTGATGTAAACGTCATCGAAACGTGGCACTACGGCGTATAGGGATTTGTAGTTCTTTTAACGAGTCTCGTTTTGTTGTGTGGCGAACGAAGGTATGGCGGGCCAAAAATGACATAAGTATAAATAAATAGATAAATGTATAAATAAATGATACATTTTTTGTCATGAAAAAGGGCACACTAAAAATTAATAAATAAACGAATAAATAAATGTAGAAATGTGGAAATCTAAAAATAAATATATATTAAAATAAATAAATGAATTAATACATATAGAAATACAGAAAAAGCCCAAATAAATGTTGATATGTGGAAATGTATAAATAAATTAACAACATTTATTTTTAGTGTGCCCTAAATGACAAAAAAATGTATCATTTATTTATTTATTTATAAATTTATTTAATTAAACATTTATTTATTTATACTTATGTCATTTTTGGTCCTCCATACGAAAGCACCGTTTTGGTGTTAATCCAACAATTGAACTTGCTTGTTATAGTATTGAACAGAAGACTGATTATTGATTATTGATATGATTATTGTTTATTACTGCAGATGAATATACAAATTGTAATTATGAACCAGATTCTTTGAATGCTTTATTGTGTGTCTTCTGTGTCTGCAACAAATGTAGGGTCTAAAAAGTAGGTAGTGATGGGGAATCGATTAAACAGTGCAGTAAACAATGATTAGAAACACTACAAGTAAAATGAAAATCAATAATAGGCGACATTTTTCACGGAATGACGTGGGGAAGGAGAAGAAGCTGAAGTTGGCTTGTTTTTGGTGGCCTCTTATTGAAATTTCCATTAGTGCAGCAGAAGGATTAAAATAAACTTAATTTACAGCTAATCAAGGATTTGTTCATCTAGGTTTTATTTCAAAGAAAGTCTGCCGAGTTAAGAATAACTACTGAAATGGCAGCAGTTCAGTTTGTTGTCTTGCAACTGAACTGACCACCACAGCAGAGACACTTTCACATTCATGGTGAGGATCCTGAAACCTGTGAACTGGCATATAACCTACACATCGCTGCTGTCGGAAGAAAACCTCGTAGCTCCAAAATGGTAACTTTACAGGAGGAGTAAAAAACATGCATCACTTTCAATGTAAGTCAATGGAACCAGAGTTTTTTCCAAGTCCTTTTGGGTCTTTTATTTTGGTCCATCCTTCATGAAATTTACACACAATATTAAGGCCAATAAGAATTTTCAAATTATGTCAAAAACTGAAAATCCACAAAAATTGAGATTCAAGGTTTTGTTCTGAGAACAGCGATATGTAACATATATATGTGTATTTTTGTGTGAAAACAGATGGAAAAGGAAAAGTAAGAGCTAATAAACAGAAATCAACTAACCTGCTAGGAAGTCTGGGTAACTGTGCCCTGTACTCTGTTACTGCTTGTCTTTTTGAGTTTGGTCTTCTCACTAAAATAAGTACAATTTCATTTTTAAACTGACAGTCCAACAACTAGCCTGCATTAAGCCATAAAAACTAATTGCTATAAAAAAAGCCCTCATGTAACCTAAAAAAAAACACTAACCACTAACTAAACTGACCAGTGGTGGACAGTAACTGAGTAACTGAGTAAATGTAATTAGTTTCTGTACTTTAGTATTTTTGGTGTATCTGTACTGAAGTTTCTCCATTTCTGGGCGACTTTTTCCTTTCACTCCACTACATTTCAGAGTCTAATATCCGACTTTTTCCTCCTACATTTTGAGAAATCTGTCGTTCCTTTTGGTTTCTGTGTGTATAAAAACGTCACATGTCAAAACGAAAGAAGCGCAAAGCCAGAGCACCAATCAGGGCCCAGCGGTCACTTTGTTTAGAGCTGGTTTTGACCTGTTGGTCATACCGACCCAGTGCAGCACACGGTTCAACGTCAGCGCAGCAGCGTAAAACTTTGGGAGAGTCTGTTCAACATAAATGATGAACTAACCTAACTTTGTGTAAATAGAGCTCAATATAGAAATATGTCCACATATGCAGTCGAGACTGACGCGGCTTTTTTCTGAATTTCTACAAACACCATTTCATTTTATAGTAAATGAGTTTGGGCTGGTTTATGTTTATGAACAGACGCCTACAGATCAACATAGTAAAGGAGCTCATCTGTGATCCTGAGTTTAAAGCCAGTTTTTATTCAACTTAAACTTGGAACTAAGTTGTAAATAAATCTGAAACTG